>NC_059290.1:4209224-4211724 GCF_017591435.1 Portunus trituberculatus
CCCTGCCTATATACGTCCAAGCTTACCAGGAGGGAACACAAAGCTATACCACCCTGAGCCTTATGAACGAAAACACCACACACAGGTACCGCATCGTGAGCCTTGTGGAGTCGTGGGCTTGTGGCGGAGCGGTGGGGAGTAGGATTCTGTGTTACTGGTTCATGGACCGAGGGAGGATTCAATATCGAGGCTGAGGAGGAGGTGAGAAGCAGGGAATTCTTGGGTGACGTCACGCTTCCCCAGGTGGACTCAATAGGGATGAAGAGACAGGGAGGAACTGAAGGTGGAAGAGAAGGTGGATTAATTCTCTTACATAATAAAAAGGGTAAAGGGAAGAGGGAAAATAGGAAGGTTGAAGATAATATGGACCAAATAGAAAAAAGAGATCGGGAGGAACTAAAAAGTGGAAGAAGAGGTGGACTTACTAGGAGATGAAGAGGAACTAAAGGTGGAAAGTGGATTAACTAAGGATAGAACTAAGGGAAAAAATAGGGAAGTGGAAGGGAGGTGGATTAACTAAGGAAAAAGGAAATGGGGAGGAAGGGAAGATGGATTAAAAGACAATAGGAAGGATAAGGATGTGAAAGGGAAAAGAAAAGGTGAAAATAATGAGGTGGAAGGGAACAAACGAAGGGAAAGATAGGGAAGTGGAAGAGAAGATGGACTTACAAGGAGCGAGACTTGGAGGAAATTAGAGGTGAAAGAGAAACTGGACTAACAAGAAACATGAATAAGGAGATGTAGAAGATAAAGAAGCGGAAGGAAAGGGACAATTGGAAAGATAAGAAAACGGAAGCAAAAGCGGACTAACTAGAAACAAGATGTGGAGGAAATGAGAGGTGGAAGGAAAGGTGGAAGACTATAACTATGGGAAGGGACATGTGGAAGATCGGAAAAAAGGCAGAAGGTGAAGTTGTGTCATTCAATTAAGTTTGTTTAGGGCAGGTAAGGTGAGTGTGGTTAGCTCCTTCAGTAATGAGACACACTGGGTACGATTACACGATTATATTTACATTAGAAAGGGCTTATGAAGGTCAGAAGATATGGCCAGAGTCTTCACTATTCTAATCACGACATAAGATTCTGAAGGTAAATAAAATCGCCATATAGTAAGCAGAATGAATATGTAAAAGCGTCATGGTACTGAAGGGGTTAATGTAGTGTCTAAGCAGGCCTTCTCTACGTTCATTTTGGTTACATAAAGAACAACGAACCAATCCAGAAATCACATGCTTTATTTCTTACCATGTTACCGAATGGACGACAGAAGATGAGAAGGAAGACGACGAAAGAAGGAAGAAAATATAAGTTGCAAGGAGGAGGAAGAAAGGAGAAGAGACAAGAAGAAAAGTGAAATATAAAAATACAATAATGAATAGTGAAGAAGGAGAAAGGAAGAGAGAGAGAGAGAGATGAGAAGAACACTACTTTGAAAGAAATGAATAACTAGATAATAAACAACGACGCACAAGTAGAAAAAATAAAAAATAAAAACAGAAAAGAATAGAAGAGGAAAGACATACGAGAAAGAAAAAAAAACATATATATACACGAGAATAAACAAAGATAAAGTAAAAATAAATAGATAAATAAAAAGAGAGAAAAAAAAAACAAAAATAAAAATATAAGCAAGGGGTCCTGAAGAAGATGGGAAGATGATAAGAGGAGAGGGGAAGAGGCAGAGGCAAACCAAGGAAAATGAGGGTAGTGACTGTATTGCTGCGGAGAAAAAGCACAAGAGAACAAGTCATCAAGGTGAAGAGGTCCAGGACAGGTGAGGTAGCACAGGTGACAAGGTGCATAAACAGGTAACAACGAGGAGGAGGAGGAGGAGGAGATGATAAACTGAAAAAAAAGATGATAAGCAACAACAGAAAGACAAACATGCATGAGAGAGAGAGAGAGAGAGAGAGAGAGAGAGAGAGAGAGAGAGAGAGAGAGAGAGAGAGAGAGAGAGAGAGAGAGAGAGAGAGAGAGAGAGAGAGAGAGAGAGAGAGAGAGAGAGAGAGAGAGAGAGAGAGAGAGAGAGAGAGAGAATGCTGACAAGAAGGCGGACAGTACAGAGAGCAAAAGTAGGAAAAGATAGGAAGGGAAGGAAGAGGAGGGAGGATGGAGGGAAGGAGGGAGGGATGGAGGAAAGGAGGGAGTAGAGGGCAAGGATCAACCCACGTCCAAATCCTGTAGGAGATCCAAGTCTGTGTGTGTGTGTGTGTGTGTGTGTGTGTGTGTGTGTGTGTGTGTGTGTGTGTGTGTGTGTGTGTGTGTGTGTGTGTGTGTGTTAAGTATGTCAAGAGTGTCTGGACTTTCGGAGAAGAATTTTGTGTCTGAGAGAGAGAGAGAGAGAGAGAGAGAGAGAGAGAGAGAGAGAGAGAGGACACTTGAGAGAGAGAGACACTTGAGATACGAGACAGGAGAAACTCTCTCTCTCTCTCTCTCTCTCTCTCTCTCTCTCTCTCTCTCTCTCTCTCTCTCTCTCTCTCTCCATGCAAGGGCGACGCCA
>NC_059290.1:4216724-4219224 GCF_017591435.1 Portunus trituberculatus
CTGTAGAGGAGTAAAAGGAGGAGGAGGAGGAGGAGGAGGAGGAGGAGGAGGAGGAGGAGGAGGAGGAGGAGGAGGAAAAGATGGGAAAGTAAACGAAGGAAAAGGAGGAGAAGGAGGAGGGGAAGAAAATGAAAAAAGTAGAAGAAGGAGGAGAAGAAGAAGAAGAAGAAGAAGAAAAGAAGAAGAAGAAGAGAAATATGATGTTAAAGAAAAGTAGAAAAAACAATAACAATAAAGAGACGAATAGAGGGAGGTGGAGAAGGAGACGGAGGAGGAGGATGAGGAGGAGGAAGAGGAGGAGGAGGAGGAGGAGGAGGAGGAGGAGGAGGAATAGGACCTTACCTGGTGTGAAGCTCAAGGTGACGTGACTGAAACCCTTTACCTGGCCATTCCTTCCCTATGAATTAACCTTTATCACTTTTATCTTCTAATTTCTCCTTCTCCACTGAACGAAACTTCGACTGCCAAACATAAATAAGAAAACGAAATGAAAAGTAAACAAAAGCATCTAGAAAAATAAATAAATAAGTGATAGAATATGGAAATGAAATAGACTTTACTAAAACACGAGACGAAAAGAAAAAGAAAAAGACGATAATGGGATGAATAACACAGAGAACAATACAAAAATGAGACAAAATATAACAAAAGCAAAAGGAGTAATAGAAGTCAAACGAAAAAAAAAGATGCAGCTTGGAGACACTTATGAAAGACGAAACACTGGAAAAAGAATTTTAAAAAAATCGAAAACAATGATGAAAAAGGCAAAGAGGTATAAATTAAGTTATATTTTCAGATGACTCAAGGAATTTGACAGCAGTAAGATCTCATTTTTCATAGAAGTAAAAAAAAAAAAATGTAACTCAGAGACACTTTTGAAAGATGAAACACTGGAAAAAAAATAAAAAATCAAAAGAGAAATATTGATGAAAAAGTTGAAAAAGTAAAATTTAAGTAGCATTTTCAGATAACCCAAGGAATTTTACAGCACTAAGATCTCATTTTCATCATTTTCATAGAGGTAAAAAAAAAAAATTAAGCTTAGAAAAAGGAACAAGAAATTCTAAAATAATGCTAAAAAAGATAAAAAGGTAAAAATTCAGTAGTATTTGCAGATAACCCAATGAATTTTACAACACTGAGATCTCACTTTTCAATCCGCAAAAGCAGGAACGTGGAAAGCAACACCACTAAAAATGACGAAGATTGCACGGAATACAAAACTGAACAGAGAAAAAAAAAGAAAAAAAAAAAGCAACAAGCGAAATTGAAAGAAGAAAATACAATAACTGAAATAAAAACAGAATTATCTTAAACCGCATCACAGAGGAGGAGGAGGAGGAGGAGGAGGAGGAGGAGGAGGAGGAGGAGGAGGAGGAGGAGGAGGAGGAGGAGAGGAGAAACACAATATTATTCCAACAAGTTTCGGGAAAAAGAAGAGGGAAAAAATTAAGAAAATGTATCTGAGCAAGTTTAGAATCAAAGACAATGGAAGGAAAAAAAAGGAAGGAAAAATGAGAGAGATTGTTAGAAGGGGAAGAAATGATGACCAGTGACGTGTGAAGAGAGGAGAAGAGGAGGAGGAGGAGAAAGAAGAGGAGGAGGAGGAGGAGGAGGTGAGAGATGAGATAAGACAGAACATGGTTGACGGTTGAGAGAGAGAGAGAGAGAGAGAGAGAGAGAGAGAGAGAGAGAGAGAGAGAGAGAGAGAGAGAGAGTTAGAGGAGCGTGATGAAAAGGAAGCGTCAAGCGTGAAGCAACATTTTCATTTTGTCTGTCACGGAGAATTTTCAACACAACTCGCCTCGCTGTGTTGATGCTAATGACCTCCCTCCTTCTCCTCCTCCTCCTCCTCCTCCTCCTCCTCCTCCTCCTCCTCCTCCTCCTCCTCCTCTCCTCACTCCCACACACGCTGATTTCCACACATTCAGTTATTCAATATATCTTTCGCCTCCTTTCCTCTCTCTCTCTCTCTCTCTCTCTCTCTCTCTCTCTCTCTCTCTCTCTCTCTCTCTCTCTTTTCCTTTTTTATCTTTATTTTCTTTCTTTCCTCTTGATTTTCACTTTCTTCCACTTTTATTGTACACTTCCTCACTTCTTTTTCTTCTTCCTTCCCTTCCTCCTCTCTTTTTTTGTTATTTTTTCTCCCTTTTTCACCTACATCCTATTTCTGTTTTTTGTCTTCTTTTCTTCATATTTTTTCTGATTTTTCTCTCTTGTTGTTGTTGTTGTTGTTGTTGTTGTTGTTGTTGTTGTTGTTGTTGTTCTTCTTCTTCTCCTCCGTGCCCCAAGACTCACATTGCATCTCGTAACTCTCATTCAAATTATTGTGAAAGGTGCACACATGAACCCTTAGATGTCCCCGCCTCTAGAGCACGAGTACTCACCTCTCTCTCTCTCTCTCTCTCTCTCTCTCTCTCTGAAGCCTACTATTGTGATACCTTCTCTCGTTAGGAATATAATTTTCTGCCCATTGTGATGATTTGTTAGATTCTTAAGG
>NC_059290.1:4224224-4244224 GCF_017591435.1 Portunus trituberculatus
AAGAATGGGAAAGATTAGAGAGAAACTGCGGATATTTGTAAACATAGAGACATAGAAAAGACTGGAAAGGAAATAAAAGAAGAAAAAGAGAATAAAAGAAGATTTAGGGAAATTTGAGAGAATGAAAACATAGAAAAGACTGAGAAGGAAAGGAAAATAAGATGGAAAAATTAAGAGGGAAAAAAAGAAGTGGAAGAAAAGGAGAAGCGGACGCGAAGAGAATGAGAGAAGGCGAGGGGAATTGATAAGAGTTGATGCGATCGGAGAGGAGCCTGAGGGGTGACTAGGGGCCGAGGGGTTAGGGGTGAGGGGAGATGGGGAGCACAGGGGGGCCGCGATGAGTCAGAGGGCGAGTCGGTGACCTGATAGTGGCCAAGGCTCCACCACCACCACCACCACCACCACCACCAGCCACACCAGTTTGTCCACTGTTTACTTGCTATAATAAGATGATGTGAGGCGGCTGGGACTCCCGTTAGTGTGTGTGTGTGTGTGTGTGTGTGTGTGTGTGTGTGTGTGTGTGTGTGTGTGTGTTTTAACAATGCAAAACCAGTATTAAAAACACCACCACCACCACCACCACCACCACCACCACCACCATCACCACCAACAATAACAACAAATACAAAAACATAAACAATAAAAGATAAACCGAGTGCCAAAAATTTACCAACAGAAACCGACCGAGAAAAAAAAAAAATCACAAAACCCAAAATAACAAAATATAAAAAAAAAAAAAAAAAACATGAAATCCGATAGACAAAAAATAACGAAGGTAATGACGAAGAAGTAAACCAGAAAACAATGACACGGAATTAGCCAAGAGGAGGCCGAGGGAAGGCGAGGCTGGCACGGTACAGGGAGGCAGGGAGGCAGGGAGGTGTGGCAGCACTGAAGAAGGGGAGGAAGGAGAAGAAAGACAGAAGGAGGAAGCAGGGAGGAAGGATGGGGAGGGAAGAAGGGGGAGGAAGGAGGAGAAGAAAGGAGGAAGCATGGAGGAAGAAGAAGAAACAAGGAGGGGAAAGCAAGGAGAAGGAGGAAGAAGAGGGAAAAAGGAGGAGAAGAAAGAAAGAAGGAAGCATTGGATGAAGAAGAAGGAAGAAGGAAAGGGTCAGCAAAGAGGAGGAGAAGGAAGTAGGAAGAAAGAAAGAAAAGGAAGAAGGGAGAAGGAAGGAGAAGCAAGCAGGGAGGAAGAACAGGGAAAAAGAAGGAGCAGAGAGGAAGGAGAGGGAAACAGTGAAGAGAAGAAGGGAAGAAGCAGAAGAGAAAGGAAGGAAGGAGAAAACAGGGAAGAAGAAATAAAAAAAAGGAAAGAAGCAAGGAGAGAAAAACAAAGAACGAAAGAAAAGACATATGAAGAAAAAAAAGGAGGAAACTGGAAATAAAGAAGGATAGAAGAAGCAGAAGGAGAAAAGAAGGAGATGGCAGGAGGAAAGGAAACAATAAGAGGATGGAGAAAGGTTTAAGGAATGAGAGAAGCTGAGAGAGTTCATGGGTAGAGTGGGTTGGGGGATAGACAAGTGGGTGGAGGGGTTGATGTGGTGGGTGGAGGCTTGGGTGGGGAGGTGGGGGGGACAAACAAGGGGCCATCTGGATTTTGTCAAGACGCTATCGGGCCCCCCATGGACGTCTGACAAGAGGCGAGACGGTACTGGTTCCTGACACACACACACGCACACACACACACACACACACACACACACACACACACACACACACACACACACACACAGTTTTTTTCCTTCCTCTAAGAACTTGCTCCTCGTCTCCTTCGCCTTTGTTAACGACATTGAAACACGATATAATTGAAACTCTCTCTCTCTCTCTCTCTCTCTCTCTCTCTCTCTCTCTCTCTCTCTCTCTCTCTCTTATACTCATTTTCATGGAAGAGAAAAGAACAATTAACATCACAACATTTCGGCAAATTCTTTTCATTCCTTCTCAAAAATAACAAGAAAAATAAAATCAATAAATAAACACAAATTTCACTTACTTTCTCGACGTCTCCACTTCATCAGGCGGACACACACACACACACACACACACACACACACACACACTTGCCTCTTCCTGCTGCGTCTTCTGTAGGGAAAGAACAACACCGAATGAAGGAAGAACAAGGACAAGAGAATATACAAGAGTTCCATGTTTCATTACCTGTTTTTTCTCTCTTGGTCTTGAAGGAAACCAGATTGCATGTCCTCTGTGACGTTACTGTGTTCCACGAAAGTCTTTAGGTCTGCTACAGTGTACAATAATTCTCCTTGTTCTTATCTTAACAGTTGGGTGTATAATGCGTGTTTATTATGTATTTGTTGTTGCATTTAGCTATCTATGAATAAGGGTAAAATGTCTATTATTATTATTATTATTATTAGTAGTAGTAGTAGTAGTAGTAGTAATAGTGGTAGTAATTGTGGTAGTAATTATGGTGGTGGTGGTATAGTAGTAGTAGTAGTAGTAGTAGTAGTAGTAGTAGTAGTAGTAGTAGTAGTAGTAGTAGTAGTAGTAGTAGTAGCAGAAGCAGTAGCAGCAGCAGTGGTAGCAGTAGTATTAGTAGCAATAGTAGTAGGAATAACAACAACAGGAGCAACAACAGTAATACTCGTAAGTGTGATCAAAGGAAATCCATCACAGCAATACACAACACAACAGAAACAGGGATAACTCTTGGGGTGCGGTGCGGTGCTGTGCGTTGAGATGTGGTGCGGTGGCGTGTGGGTCCTGGCAGTGTAGGCCCCGGCAAGGCTCCTGACGCGGTGAACTGAAGCTTGGTGCCTTCAGATGAAGTTAAGGATTGGGAGTCAAGGCTATCGGGAAGCCATAACTCGGCAACGTGCAGGAACAGAGTAAAAAAAGCAGTAACACAATATATTACGAAGCCGGAGTACGTGAGATAAATGTGGAATTATAAACGAGGGAAGAGAAGGAAGGAGAGGAGGAGAAGTTAAATTAAGTAGATGTCACAGTATTCTAATCGATATTTTGTAAGGTTTTCCCTCCTTCAGTACCGTGACGCGTTTTCATATTCATTATGGTTACTATTTGGGGGTTTTATACAGCGTCAGACACTTGTGTGGGAGATTCGAATAGTGAAGACTCTGGCCATTATTCTTCTGACCTCCATAGACAGAACCTAATGTAAATAAAATCGTCTAATCATACCTAAAACTCAAGGTAAAAAAGTGTCCCAGTACTGAAGGAGTTAAAAAGGCAAGACAATGCAATGGTTCTATTCTCGTATTAAAAACCAAGTCAATTTCTTAAACGGGACAGAGTGAAGACACGTCAAAGTGCGAGTAAGATAGCGAAGGAACTCAAACATAAGCCAAGTGGTCTTAACCCTTTAAATACTGGGACACAATTTTACCTTGAGATTTGTGTACGATTAGACCATTTTATTGACATTAGGAAGGGTCTTTGAAGGTCAGAAGATTAATGGCCACAGTCTTCTCTATTATAATCCCACACATGAGTTTCTGAAGCTGTATAAAATCACCAAATAGTACGCAGAATGAATATGCGCCATGGTACTGAAGGTCTTAAAAGCATTTCGTGGTACGGCATGAAAGATGAGACAATATCGATGGCTGTAGTAGTATTCTGACTATTGCGTCGCTACAAGCTAATCTACCTCATAACTCGCCTCTACCTGAAACACGAGGAAAAGTTCAAGGCGTCTGGAGTGACAAATGGATGTCTGCACCTCAAACAACATTTACTGGGCTATTTTTTTGTGTGTCTCCTTCATCTCTCCTCTTGTTGTCAAAGGTTTAAGTTATGCTCCTACACTAAATCTTTATTCTTTTTTCCTTCTTCCTCCTCTTCCTTTTCCTCTTCCTCCTCCTCCTCCTCCTCCTCCTCGTCCTTCTCCTCACAATACGTATGTGCATTAAGGACATTTCTTATTTTTTTCTCTCAGTGTTCTTTCTACCAACAAGTGGTCGTACCTCTAACCTCCTCCGCCTAGCTCTGCATCTCCACCCACCTCCTGCAGCCTCTCCCTGCCTTCTTTATCATCTCCACCCTTCTTCATTCTTACAAAACCCCTTCTTCACCTCCTCTTTTCCCTTCTCCTCCTCCCTCTCCTTCTCTCTCTCAGTCTCTCCCCAAACATCTCTTCATCTTCTTCAGCTCCCATTCTCTTTCATCCTCTAAAACCACACCCTGACCTCCTCGTTCAGCCTTCCCCTGTCCCCATCTCCTCCCAGCTTTCCTCATCACTGCTCCACCTGCTCCACCACAACCACCACTACCTTCACCCTACACTATTCTTTATCATCTACAGTGCTGGCTCTCTCAAAATCCTTAAATTTATTTCTCCTTTTCCTTCTGTTCAAATATCTGTTCCCGCAGCACTGATACACCTTCCCGATGCTTTCCCCAACATATTTCAATACGCATAGGAATTCCCCAGTGTTCTAAGTCTCCCCCAGTGTTCCTTTAATATCTCTACGCCTCCTCCATACACTGTTAGGTCCAGGTTTCCCCATCTTTACTTAGCGTATTTCAGCAGCCCCCAGCAGCTTCCCAGCCTCCACGAAATGCAGGACCTGTTTTCTACGTGGGCGGAGGGGAAAGCCTGGCCACGCCCTCTCTATTTCAAGCCACGGTCTGTCATCTAACCTTGAGTCTCAGTTTTCTTCAATCCAGACACACAGACACTGGTTTACTAGGCATTGTATTGAGGTGGTGTCTTTTTGGTGTTCACATATACATACATACAAACATACATGCATTCATACTGACAGAGATACAGACAAGTATATACAGACTGATAAATGGATAGGTAGGCAAACTGATATAGGGAATCTGAAAGAGAAAGACAAAATCAGTGAAGAACAGAGAGACAAAGAGAAGTAAAGACAGAAAGACATACAGAAGGACAGACGGATAGACGAATAGACACAACATTAGACAGACAAGCAAACAAACAACCGAAGCAGTATACAGACAAACACAAACTTACACAGACAAAAAGATGTAAAGAGACAGACAGACACAGACAAACATGAAAAACTAGATAAATACAGACAAACTGACAAAAATAGACAGACAGACAGAAAGACATGCATAGACAGACAGAAAGACAAAAAAGACAAAACAAAGACAAACAGACAGACAGACACACAAAGAAGATTAGATACAGAGACAAACAGACAGACAGACAGACAGACAGACATACATGCATAGACAGACAAAGACAATAGAGGCAAATACAAAGAAAAAGATAGACAGACATGCATACAGACAGAAAGACAGACAAAAGAGACATACAGAGACAGACAAACAGACAGACAGACAGACAGACAGACATATAGACACCTTAACGTGCATCAGCGTCACGTTATCAGCATTCTATCAGTGACGGGTCGCCTAGAGAGTGGTGACGGCACTCCACTTCCCTTTCGTTGATAAAGCCACAAATCACTGCAGGACGGAGATAACCAGCTGAGAGAGAGAGAGAGAGAGAGAGAGAGAGAGAGAGAGAGAGAATGTATGTTTTATTTCCTTATCATAACTCCAGTCCTCCTCCTCCTCCTCCTCCTCCTCCTCCTTCTTCCTCCTTCTTGTTCTCCACATCCTCCTTCTCTTCCTCCTCCTCCTCCTCCTCCTCCTCCTCTTTTATCCCATGTTGTTTCTCTTCCTCCATTCTTCCATTCCTTCGTTCTTCTCATCCTCCTTTATTCTTCATCTATTCAGTTTATCCTTTGTTCTTCCATTTGTTCTTGTTATTCTCCCTAATCCTCCCCTTCCTAATCCTCCTCCAGCCTTCCCCCACCTACTACTTGATATGCGCGGGCTGGGGAGGGGCCAGGTCAGGTCATTAGCTGTATATGGACGCCGCTGGTTGTGTGAGGGGCCGGGAAAGGGGCTTAGTAGACCTTGCATAGACTCACATCATGTCTCGTTAGGAAGTGTCGGCGCATGGAGAGAGACAGTCCGAGATTCACGTTTTCTTTAAATGCTCCTGTTTTTTTTTTTTTTTTTTTGTCTGTTTTGATTTTTTGTATTTGTTTTTTTGGTATTGTTCGTTTTTTTGTTTTTTGTTGTTGTTTTGTATCTGATGTTTTTTTTTTATTATTGTTTACTGTTTTTTTTTTTTAGTTTTATTGTTTTTGAGATGAAGTTTTAGTGTTTATTTTGTTAATTTTGGTTCATTTTATTTTCATTTCATGTGTTTTTTTGTTTCAATTTTGTGTGTGTGTGTCTATTGCGTGTTTATTTTTTTTTTTCCTTTCTTGTCTTTTATTTGCTATTATTTTGTTTTATTATAAGATTGCTTGCTTTTTTCTTCGTTCTTGGGTTTATTTTCATGTTTTTTTTTCACTTGGTTGTTTTTCTGAATCAGTTTTCTTTTCTTCAATTGATGGCTTTTTATTAACTCACTTCTTTGTTTTTTTCACTTTTCATTGCAATTTAACGGAGGAATTTGATTATTTGTTAATTTATTTACCTATTAATCTCTTGCCCAACTTTATGAAATCGACTTTTTATTTATTTGTTTTCATTTGCGTTTAAATTTGCAAGAAATATTGTTGTTGTTTTTTTGTTGTTGTTATTGTTATTGTTGCTGCCGTTTTGCTTTTGTTGTTGCTGTTGTTGTTGTTGTTGCTGCTGTTGTTGTTATTTTATTGATGTTTTTGTTATGAATTAATACTTTTATTGAACGTATTTGGTTTTATTAAAGTTATTATTCACGTATTTTCCTCCTCCGCTCCCCTCTCTGCGTCTCTTACACTCTCCTCCACCCTGTCTATCACTCCACTTTCTCTCAACCTGTCTCCCTCATTTCGTATTCTTCCTCTCACTCCTCCACCCACAGAATCCACCCAACACTCACTCTTCCACACACCCACATTTCCACACCCTCAATCCATCATCCACTTCGTCATCTTTCAATTTGTACCTTCCCTCTGTCCTCTTCCCTTCACTGATCCACCCACTCCTTCCGTCATCTTCTCTTTCAAAATGTTCTCTTCCACTTCAAATTTCTCGCCTTTCATTTCTTTTCCTTTACTTTTCTCGTTTTCTCTCTTCATTTTTCTTTTGTCAGTTTTTTTTTCTCTCTTTTCTCTGTTTTACTTTTTCTCGTTTTTTTTCATATTTTCTTCTTTTTGTCTTTTTTTTCTTGGTCTTTTATTGTGTATCTGATATTGTTCTCTTTTCTCTTTTCTTTCTTTTTCTTCTTTTCTGTTTTTCATTCTTTTTTTTTTATCTTCTCAGTTATTGTGTATTTGGTATGTTTTCCTTTCACTTATTTTCTTTTCTCCTATTATCTTTCTTTCCCGTTCCCTTTTTTCTGTTATTTTCTTCCCATTTCTTTCCTTCCTTTGTTTTTTTTCTTATTTCCTCAGTTATTGTGCACTGGTATGCTCTTCTTTCTCTTATCTTTTCTAATTTCTCTTTCCTTTTCTGTTTTTTCTATTTTGTTCTTGTCTTCTCTTTTATCTTGGTTATTGTTCATCGGTGTGTTTCCTCTTTTAAATTGCGAGGTTATTAAAACGACTTGAAAAACGAGACTCTTTTGTTTTATTCATGAGTGGAAACTTTATTCATATTCTATTCATATTTGCCGCTCAAGTCGTTTGTATGTCTTTTATTTAACTTATTACCATCTTGTGTTTTTCTTTCTTTAATTCGTAGTTTCGTTGTGTTGTTCATTATAGTTAAATGTATTGTATTGACGTGAGGGTTATGTTTAATTCTTGCTATTTACTTTTACTTTGCTTTGTCTTTTAAGTTGGTTTGATGTTATTTCTTTAATGATTAATCCGTCCAGTATTTTTTCATCTGTGACGAAATTTGATACTCATTTTTGCTTTTTGTTTTTATTTTTTTCCTTGATTTTTGAGCTACATTATTTTTTTTTCATTTGTTCGCTGCTATTATTATCATTATTATTTTTTTAATTTATCTATTTATTTTTTGTCAATTCCAGCTTACCGCCTAGAATGTTGTGATCGTTACCTTCTACTATCATTTCACTCCCATGTTACACTGCCAAAATATCTGTGTGTGCTTTATTTTACTAGCTAGATTTTTGTATTCGTTGCATTTCACAGCCAATCTGTCACTTCCTTACCCGCTTATCTGCCGAGTATTTTGTGTTTATGACGAGATGCACAAGATGTCTGCCTGGTGCCTGTCTGCGGCGCCACGGGAAGCTAGAACCAGTGTGTTTACGAGTGTGACGAGCGTGTGTTTGTTGCCGCTATCAAGACACACACTTCCCACTCCCGCCTTTTGTGGAGCATCTCACTTACATAGATTCAATTACAGGCAGCTTTCCCTTCCCTGTGCGGGGAGGGCGGCGCTGCGGTGCTCTGGCGGAGATGGATTCTGGCCCGTATTCTGAAACGCTTTGGTCTCTCACCATCACTGCTCTCCAAAGGCTCCAGTTGAAGATACTCGTGTTTTTACAGGCGTTTCTATGGTTCTGGTGATAGATTGGCAAGATTTCTAGTTTATTAATAGGAGAAACTGTCTTGAAAACCTTGGAAAATTGTTGAAGTGAGACGGAGGGCGTTTGGGTGAAGCAGCAGCGTTGTCCCGTCACCCTGGAACCTTGATTTTTTATAGGATGGGTACCAGCCAAGGGCAATGGATTAGCTAAAAAGAAATAAGAGGCTCACTGAAGTTCCAGTCCAATACATTCATGAGTGTTAACTGAAACCAGAGGATAAAAGTTTTTTTAAATCTTCTTGGGATCTTGTTCTGAAACCATCGCCTCTGACTTCCATTATGCTTTCAAAAGTGAGAGAGAGAGAGAGAGAGAGAGAGAGAGAGAGAGAGAGAGAGAGAGAGAGAGAGAGAGAGAGAGAGAGAGAAAAGGCTTCTGAATACAAATGCTGGTTAATACAATGAAACTTTACATAAGCTAAGTACGAAATCAACACTATTTCTCACTCCCTAAACTCGCTTCCATCCGTCTTGGCTAACCTTCTCACCACCGCCGTCCATTACTCCTCACAATAATGTACAGAACGTCTCCATGAATACATTTACCACTCCAGCGCACCACAGATTAGTATTCTCACCATCCTTCAATACCTCACTGTCCTCACCTCCACTAACCCATGACCCATTATAACCACACAGGACACCTCCATTACTACCAATCCATACACAACGCATCACAACTTCTTATCTCACCATTCTTACCATCATCGGTTACCCATTACCCATTACCCATTACGTGACAGGCATACATTAACACCTTCCTTATACAATCCCTTCACAGCAGCATCAGTTACGTATTAACCCTTAAAACCAAACACGATACGCACTGACATTAACCCATTAGGACGAGTTTTTATATTCATTTTGGTTATGGATACTATTTAGGGATCTTATACAGCTTCAGAACCTTATGTAGGGGATTAAAATAGTAAAGACTCTGGCCATTAATCGTCCGACCTCCGTAGATCCTTCCTAATGTAAACAAAATCGTCTAATCATACACAAAAATCAAGGTAAAAATGCGTCTTAGTACTGAAGTGGCTGATACCTTCCCTTCACAACACAGCACGTGGCCGTATCTCGCACCCAGCACACCCATAACTCACCCATCCCTCCCCATCACCCCATCACGCATTCCTGACCGGGTACAACCGTTCACCATACCGCGTCACACTCACACCAGTAAATCTTGAGAACCTTATCTTGACTTAATCATCGTTGTGGCTTCTCGTCTCCTTTTGCGGCGCGACTCTTTGTAAACATTTGGTTATCTTATTTACGGGGCTGCTCCTGCGTGTCACTGGGTCTGTGTCCTGCTTTCCGAGGGGTGTGGAAGTGGGTGTGGTATGTGGTGTGCCGTGCAGCGCCCCCGACACTCCAGACAGACGCCCCGGCACAATAGGGCAAGGGCGACTATTGTTCCTGCTCAGACGAAGCAGTGGAAAGTTGAAACGTGTGGGTGTAACTAATGTGCTGTCGTTTTTCTTCGGTTGTGTTTAGTTCCAGCACAGTAGCAGCTGTGGCAGTGGTGGTGGTGGTGGTGGTGGTGGTGGTGGTGGTGGTGGTAGTTATGGGTGTGGTGGTTATGGGTGTGGAGGCTGTTGAAGTAGTAGTAGTAGTAGTAGAAGTAGTAGAAGTAGTAGTAGTAGTAGTAATAGCGGTAATAGTAGTAGTAATAGCAGTAGTAATAGTGATAGTGGTAGTAGTAGTAGTAGTAGTAGTAGTAGTAGTAGTAGTAGTAGTAGTAGTAGTAGTAGTAGTAGTAGTAATGGAAGTAGTAGTAGTAGTAGTAGTAGTAGTAGTAGTAGTAGTAGTAGTAGTAGTAGTAGTAGTAGTAGTAGTAGTAGTAGTAGCAGCAGCAATAGTAGGTCTCATAGAAGTAACGGGGACGAGAAAAATGAGTGGGACGGCAGGAGAAATGGAGGTGAAACTAGAGAAGAATCAACAGAAGGAGGAGGAGGAGGAGGAGGAGGAGGAGGGTGAGCACGAGAGGCAGTACCGGGGAGGGCCAGGCGTGTACTGAGGGCGGCCGGAGCTTGGTGCCTCCCGGGGCTTCGCAACCATCTCTGGCTGTAGACGGGATGGCAGCGTGACCTCAGCCCGGCCAGTCACCCTCATCCATCAACCTTGCCGGCCGCGCCTCCTGCAGCGTTCATCAGCCCCTCTGCAGCAGTCCACTATTGCAATGCAGTACCACGTTTGTCCTTTACCCTTTAGCACTGCAACACTCTCCCGTCCCTCCGTCGCCGCCGCCGCCGCCTTCCTTTTGCCGCTGCAGGACCGTCAAGGCAGACCATAACACCACTAGGGTCTTAGATCGGATATGGCTCAGTGGATAACGACTTGTTCAATGTCCCAGGGTTCGATTCCTCTCATCTTTAACCCCTTCAGTACCATGACACGTCTCCATATTCATTCTGCTTTCTATATGGTGATATTGTAAAACTTCAGAAACGTATGTGGGAGATCAAAATAATAAGGATTGTGGCCATTAACATTCTGACCTCCATAGATCCTTCCTAATGTCAATAAAATGGTCTAATCGTACATAAATCTCAGGTAAAAACGTGTGTCAGTACTGAAGGGGTTAATCTGAATATTTTTTCGCCGTTTCAAAATAAGAGGAGTTATATTTTTCTTTGTTTTTGCCTTTTGTCACAGTCTAATTACTTTTCTTACCCTCATTTTAGTTCCTCTCCTTCTGTCCTTTATGTACCTTATTTTGTGATCACGTCCTTTATCTTGTTCTCTAATCACACTTTCTTTTGTCCTCATCTTATCCTACTCTCTCATCACTGCTCTTTCTGTCCTCTCCTCTCCTTCTTTCCTCTGTCCTTCACCTTCAGCTTTGTGCAAGGAGCCGCCCAGCACACACAGGATTCCTCTTATCATCGCGGGTTATATAAGAGAGGATGGTGGTCGCCAGGGTCACTCAAAGGGAAAAAATCGTGTCATTACCATATAAGAAAGAAACTGCCGATGGATGAAGTCTTAAATTAGTCTGAGAAATATGAGATGAAAGCGACTTTACAGGAACAAAGTAATTAAATAATTTGGTGTTGCTTTATTAAGAATGCATAAAAGTTGAAAGAGATTAAGATTTTCCTTCAAAGGTTTCGTGTTTATAAGGAAGTGAAAAAAGTAATCCTTCTTGATAAACTTTGAAGAGTGAACCCGAGACAGAAAGAAATCGGTGGATATTTATTGAAACGTGTGTGAAAAATATCGAAAGATTAAGACCATCCTTCAGAAGTTCAAGATCAATAATAAAGAGAGAAAAATTATGCTAAATCTAAGAAAAAAATAGTAAACTTGGATAAAAAAAAGAAATATTACTGGATGTAGTTTTGATAAGAATGCCTTATAAGGAAAAACAGCAAGAATGAAATGAATAAAGGAATTAAAAGAGTTAAAATGCCAAATATTGATCAACAAACTTAATTAACACTGAAAACTGAAAAAAAAGATCATTCGAAGTTTAATGACCTTTTATAAAATCATCAAAAATTTAAAAGCGTCCTTCAAATAAATCAGAAAAAAGAACAAACGAATAAAAAATATCATACGTCGTTTAACAAAGAAAGTTTAATAAAATCACCAAAAATTAAGAGCAACCTTCAAATTAATCAGAAAAAAGAAGAAAAAAAAAAAAAGAAGAAAGAGAATAATTCATCCTGGTGGACAGAGTTAATCAGTGAACCGAAAACAAAAACAAAAACAACTTTATTCCACTCCCGATAAAATCTCAATTCATTACTTTTACCCCATAAGGTCACAACTCTCCAGCTTAAAAACTGTATCATATTTCGCTCTATCCCTTGCGAGGTCATTGTTGTCGTTTTTGCTCTCTCTCTCTCTCTCTCTCTCTCTCTCTCTCTCTCTCTCTCTCTCTCTCTCTCTCTCTCTCTCTCTCTCTTCTCCTTCCTTCCTTCCTTCCTTCCTTTCTTAACACCCTCCCTCCCTCCCTCTTTCCCTCCCTCCCCTTCCCATTCCTTCTCCCCCTCCCTCTCCCTCTCCCTCTCTCCTTTCTCTCTCTCTCTTTCTCTCTCCCCTGTTCTAATTTTTCTTATTATTTTCCTAATTTTCTTATACATTTGTCTTATTTTCATGTTCTTTTCTTTTTTCATTGAGTTTCCTTAATTCTTTTATGCATTTATCTTTGTTTCCCTCTGTTTCCTTGTATCATTTTGCATTTTTTCCTTCTCATATTTTTCCTTACACTAGTTTCATGGCCTTTTCTATTTTTTTCTTTGTTATTCCTATCATTCATCTACCTTTTCCGTTCATCTCTTCTGTTTTCTCTCATTCTTCTATATTTCTTGTTTTCTGTTGAGTTTTCTTTCTATTCATCTTTCTTTATTATTCTTCTGTTATTTATATTTTTTCTATTTTTTCTCTCCTTAGCTCCCCATCCAACCTCCCTCATTTCTTTATTATTTTCCTATCTTCTTTTCGCTTACTTTTCGTCTTTACTTTCTTTTCAAATTTTCTTCTATTTCTTCGTCTTTTTCCCTCTTACTTTCATTCTGTAATTTCCTTTGTTTTCCTTAGCATTACCTTCAATTATTTAACTTTTCCTTACTCTGCTCGACATCACCTCTATTTTTCTATTTTTTTTTTCAACATCAATGAACTTACTCTGCCCAACATTGTCTCTTTATTTCCCTATTTCCTTCACCGTCCTGAAACTTACTCTGTCCAACATCATCTCTTTATTTTCTTAGTTTCCTTCACCGTTCTCAAAAAAATCCCTTACTTTCCTCTCAGTTTCCCTCAGCGTTCCCTGGTTTACGTAAGACGATTCCCGCACGCCCACGGCCCCAACTTGCCAAATAAGCATCAAGATCAAGACTCGCTCCCCTCACCGAGCCCCCAGCAAAGGGTAGAGGGCCGTCAACCTTTCCGATCGGTATAAAGTTTCACCTTTACGATTAATTAAACTATCCAGCGGCGTTACCTGCATTATAGCGAGCCTTGTCTTGTTCGTCTCTCTTATTTATTATACAAGGAGAAGAAATATAGGACGTTTGTTTATATCTTTCTTTTTTCATACAGAATAGGAGTAAATGATTAAGATAAGTGTTATTATTTCTTTGTTTTTCATCTTCTTTTCTTTATCAATGTTATTCTTTTTTTTTCCTAGTTTTCGTTTCTTCTCTTTCATGTTTAATTATTTTTTTTTTCTTATTATACAAGAAAGGGAAGAAAAAATTGTGTTATTCTCTCCTTCATCTTCTTTTCTTTTATCAATGTTTTTCCATTTTTCTACTTTTTCTTGGTTCTGTTTCATATTTAATCATTTTTTCTTTTTATTTCATTCATATATTTTTTTTTCGTGTTCCCTCCAAATATTAAAAATGTGTTATTCTCTCTCTCTCTTATTCCTTCCCTTCTTTATCACTGTTCTTCCTTTTTTCTAGTTTTCCTTTGTTCTCTTTCATATCTAATTATTTTTCCTTCTACATCATTCATATCTTCTTTTCCCTCCGACGATTCTTTTTTCTCTTATTCCTTCCTTTCTTTTATCAACGTTCTTATTTCATTTATTTAATTCTCTTTTTTTCTTTTACATTTAATCATCTTTCCTTTTATTTCTTTCATACCTTCCTTTCTTATTCACTCCAACGATTAAAATGTCATATTCTCTCCCTCATTCCTTCCTTTCTTTATCCCTATTCTTCCTTTTCTTCTAGTTTTCTTCCTATTCTTTTATATCTTTCCTTTTTTTTTATTTCATCCATGTCTTCCTTTCGTGTTCCCTCCAAAAAGTGTCATTCTCTCCCTTATTCCTTTCTTTATTAATGTTTTTTTGTTCCATTATTTTACTTTTTTCTCTTTCATATTCAATCACCTTTCCTTCTTTTATTTCATCCATGTCTTCCTTTTCTATTCCCTTCAACAATAAAAAAAGTCTTATTCTCTCCCTTACTCCTTCATTACTTCCCGAAAAAAATAGAAAAAAATAGAAAGAGAAAAAAAATGCCCTTATTCTTGTTTCAACGTTACTGCCTCCCCCAGAAATTGAAAGGCCCTCTCCGTTCCTCCCTCCCTCGCTCACTCCCTCCCTTCGTCCTCGTCCTCGTCCTCTTTCTAACAGCGATCACCGTGAAATCTTAAGAAAAAATAGTTGAAAAATACCATAAAAAAGTGACAGAATACATGAAGTGGGCGGAGAAGATGGAGAAGCGACTTAAATATGCAAAAAAAAAAAAAAAAAAGTTACGTTTTATTGCTAGAAAAAGGCGGAAAATGAAGAAAAAATTGACGAAAGCGAGACAGAAAGAGAGAGAGAGAGAGAGAGAGAGAGAGAGAGAGAGAGAGAGAGAGAGAGAGAGAGAGGACATGGAAAAAAATGGTTTGGCTCAGTTTTTTTGCGAATTTGCTGAAATGGAGAAATCTTGTTAAGTTTATCCTGTGGTGTTGATAATGCGTTGATACACGGGCGTGAGTGGGCGGGGAGAGGCGGAGAGTGGGAAGGGAGTGAGTGGGGAGTGGGCGGTGAGCGGAGAGTGGGTGGGGATAAGGGGATAAGGGAGACGAAAGAGCATGGCCAGAAAAGGAAAAAAAGTTAAAGATAGAGATGAAATGAAGGAATGAGAGAGAGAGAGAGAGAGAGAGAGAGAGAGAGAGAGAGAGAGAGAGAGAGGATTAACAGTCACTCGTGCAGAAGAAGGTGGAGCTCTGAGTATCTCTTTAGTAATCCCCTCACACACACACACACACACACACACACACACACACACACACACACACACACACAGGGCCCATACACCACCCAGGGCAGGCCGGCAGGGGCAATTCCACCTCATAAGGACTCAGAGAAAGAGGAATCCTTGAGGGGGTTCTCTATCATTCTGACGGGAAAGCCAACACGCGAATCACCTCCTCCTCTTCTTCCTCTTCTTCTCCTCTTCCTCCTCTTTAATTCTCTTTCTCGTCTTTGTATTTTTTCTTTTTTTCTTGTGTTCGTGTTCGCTTTTCGTCTTTTTCTACGTCTTTCTCTTCTTCTTTTCTGTTTTTACTTTTTCATCTTCTTCGTGTTCTTTTTCTCTTCCTTTTTTCATCACCATCATCATCATCGTGTTCCTCTTGTTCTTTTTTTTTTTTTTTATCTTGTTTTTCTTTTATTCTTGTTCTTCTTTTCTTTTTCCTTCTCCCTCTTTCTTTTCTTTTTTCCCTAGTTCTTGTTCCTCATCTTTACCTCCTCCCTCTTCTTCTTTTTCTCCTCCTTCTACTATTCCCCCATACTTCTCCTACTCTTCTTCTCCTCCCTCATATTTCTCTTCCAATTTCTTTTCTCAAATTTTGCTCCTCTTCTTCTTTTTCCCCTTTTTTTCCTCTTCTTTCTTTTTACTCTCCTCTCCTCTATTTCTCGTCTTCCTTTTACTATTTCCTCATTCTGTATATCCATGAAAAATTTGATTCATAAAGCATTTCCCCTTACTGTATTTCTAACATGGGTGAAATCTGTCATGTTTTCTAATGGGTGTCACTGGCTGGAATGGCCTCTGACGCGTTACATTGGCTTGTCTTCCTCCTTCCCCCGTCCATATCCTCCTCTCCCCGTCCTTCTTCTCCTCTTCTCGTCTCCCCTCCCTCAAAGCTTTTCCTATCTCTTGCACACTCATGCCACTGTCCACCTCTCTCTCTCTCTCTCTCTCTCTCTCTCTCTCTCTCTCTCTCTTTTCTATTCCTACTCTCTTTTCTCTCTCTATTTTTTTGTTAGCATCATTTTGTATCTCTTCCTTAAGCTTTTCACTACCTAACTCCTCCTCCTCCTCCTCCTCCTCCTCCTCCTCCTCCTCCTCCTTCCAAACCTCTTCGCTCGCCTTCTCCTTGTATACATAAAGGAAGAAGGTCAATATTGTTTCTCTTCTCTAAGTATTAAATGAGTTTCGGGAGAAGGATGAGAGTAAAGTGAGACGAGAGGATGTTGATAAAGAAGCTAGGTATTTGCTCAACGGTGAAGAGGTGACCCTTACCTGGGCGAAATGGTTTAATTAAGAGTGATGCCTACCGGGGTGACCTGAGATTAAGAGAGAGTCGGTTACCTGAGAGAGAGAGAGAGAGAGAGAGAGAGAGAGAGAGAGAGAGAGAGAGAGAGAGAGAGAGAGAGAGAGAGAGAGAGAGAGAGAGAGAGAGAGAGAGAGAGAGAGAGAGAGAGAGAGAGAGAGAGAAAGCCGGACATAATTCTCATAGCAGCACGTACTGATTCATGTTTCACCTTTGCAAACGTTTAACTTTCACTAATAAAGAAGAAAAGGAAGAGGATAAAAAAAAGAAAGAGAGAAAAGATAAACACCACCACACCACCACCACCACCACTACCACCACCACCACCACCACCACCAACAACAACAACAACAAGTCTCCCATTAATTAAACTCCCAGAATTAACACAGCACAAAAAGATTAATTGAAAAATAAACTCAAGACAAAACTTCACATTCTTCTATTACACAATCCTTGAATATTCACATCATTTCCACTAATAACGAGAATAATAACAGGTTTTAGGGTAGAGAGAGAGAGAGAGAGAGAGAGAGAGAGAGAGAGTGGGGAGTGTCTGGGAAGGAAGTACTGAGGTAGGGAGGGGAGAAAAAGAAAAAAGAGGGAATGGGAAGCAGGGAAGAGTGACAAGGAGAGGAAGGAAAGACAGAGAAAAGGAAGAAGAAAGAGAGAGAGTAACTAGTCAAAATAAAAGGAAGTGATGGGAAGAGAGAAAAAAAATGTAGAGGAAAGAAAATAGGTATTAAAGGAAGGAGGAAATAGAGAAGAAGGAGAATAGGAGGAGGAATAGAAAGAAGAAAGAAAAAAGAAAATAAGATAAGAGGAAAGAAAAAAATGGATGACAAGATGAGAGCAGTGATGCAAGAGTGAGGGAGGTGATGTTAGGGTGAAAATAAGATAGCAAGGAGAAAGAATAGGAAAGAGTGACAGAAGACGAATAAAAGGATGACAAGGAAAAAGAATGAAAGAAGATGGATAAAAAGATGACAGGATGAGTGGGTTGCGAGGGTGAGACAGGGGGAAGAAAGAGGAGGAAAGGAGGAAATAAGACTAACAGGGGAAATGATGAATGAAGGAAGACAGAATGAGTGGATTGTGGAAGGGCGAAGATAAGATTGCAAGAGTGAGATAGAGGAAGAAAAGGGTGAAAGAATACGAGGAAATGATGACAGGGGAAGTAGATAATGAAAAAAATGATAACAGGATGAAAAAAATGATGGTAGAACGAGAGAAGCAAAATCATGAAGAAAGTAAATATTGGTAAAGTGAAGTAAGGAGGAGGGGAAAGAGAGGTAAACAGCAACAGAAGACAGGAAAAGGATGACAGAGGAAGAAAAGAATGAAAGACGGAAACACGAGGGAAAGGATGAAAGGAATGATGCTAGAATGAAAAAAAAAATTAAGTTAGGGTAAAGAAAACATAGCAAGGGTGAGATAGGATGTAGGATAGGTAAAGGACAGGTAGAGGCACACGTGATTAAGGTCAGAAGGATACGAAGGATATTTCAAAGGATTATATCAAAGGATTATTAAAGATCCTACACAGACGCAGACCTTTTGAGGGGAAGGACACACGGATGAAGGACAGGAGCGAAGGGTGAAGGATGAAAGTAAGGACAAGGGTGAGGACAAGGTGATGGGAAGAAAAAAAAAGGAAAACACGAACTTATGAGTATTTGAAGTGAGGAAAAAAACAACAGAAGAAAAAAAATCAAATGAAAACTAAGAAAAATAGAAAAAAAGGGGAAATGAAGAGGAGAAAGAAGAAGATAGAGAGAGAGAGAGAGAGAGAGAGAGAGAGAGAGAGAGAGAGAGAGAGAGAGAGAGAGAGAGAGAGAGAGAGAGAGAGAGAGAGAGAGAGAGAGAGAGAGAGAGAGAGAGAGAGAGAGAGAGAGAGAGAGAGAGAGAGAGAGAGAGAGAGAGAGAGAGAGAGAGAGAGAGAGAGAGAGAGAGAAGGGGGGGGCGTTGGGTAGCATGAGATCACAACAAAAGCTTCCTCCCACACAGCTGTTTTCCTTCCATATGAGGTGACTCTGGGGCGGCTCCCTTCACGCCCACGCCCTCAAACGCCCCCCACGCCCCCTCCCACCCCCTCCCGCCCTCACATCCCTCCCTCTCACATACCCAGTAAGTCCCTCACTTCTCTCTTTCACCCTCATTCTCTTCCTCACATTTTCCATCTCTTGTCTTTCACATCCTTCCAGCTCCTTCTCCTTCTCTCTCTCTCTCTCTCTCTCTCTCTCTCTCTCTCTCTGTCTTCTTGCTTTCATTTTTCACTCTCACACTCTTTTCCATATTCCCTTTCCTCATCACTCTCACCTTACATTTCTCTCACCCTTTTTTTTCTCTCCTCTCTCTCTCTCTCTCTCTCTCTCTCTCTCTCTCTCTCTCTCTCTCTCTCTCTTGTTCTCTCACTGTATCCTCCTTGCATTCTCCTAAACTCTTTCCCTGATTCTTCCTCTTCCTCACAGTTACTCTTTTTCTCTCTCGTACAATTTCTTAAGTTAGAGGAAAAACTAGGCAATGGGAACAAAAATATAAAAAAAGGCCCACTCAGTCGCCAGTTCCCTTACAGATCCAAAAGGGTTAACCAAAAGTTAGGGATAAATGTCTTGAAATTTCACTCTTAAATGAAGTGAAGTAATAGGAAGTTGGAAATACAGACACAGGCGGGAAGTTTGCTTTTCTTCTCTCACCCTCATAGAACTCTCCATATTTGTCCTTAAATATCCCAATGTCCTAATTTTCATGCTCTCTTTCTATTTTGCTACCAGCTTTCCTACTTTTCTTCACTCTCTCATTACCACTGCCTTCCCAGCTATCCATGTCTTGCTTCTCCTCCTCCTCCTCTTTCCTCCTCCTCCTCCTCCTCCTCCTCCTCCTCCTTCTCCTCTTCTTCTTCCTCGTTTCTCCCACGTACTCCCTGCGAAGAGAAATTCTTGAGTGTAAACAATAGTAAGATAGAGTTACAAAGTTCACAATTAATCAAGAGGGGACGAGTGAGTGCGCCAGAACCGGTGAATGGTGAGAGAAAAAGTTATGAAAAGTGGATCAGAATACGTGGCGGAATTGTGGAAACTGACACCCTCGGGAAGTAATGAGGTGGGACCCGACACCAAGAGTTAAAATTAAAGACATGAAGAAAAAAAATGCGTCTGAATCCCTCCAGCACCAGGACGCGTTTCCACAGTCATTCTTACTATCTGGTGAGTTCATACAGCTTTAGAATCTTACGTGGGGATTAGAATAGTGAAAACTGTGGCTATTAATCTTCTGCCCTTCATAGACCCTTTCTAATGTCAATAAAATGGTCTAGTCACATGCAAATATCAAGGTAAAAGTGCGTCCCAGTACTGAATGGATTAAAGCAAATGGTGTGGAAAAATGGTGGCTGGGGTACTATAAAAGAAAGTAAATTGACACCGGGAAGGATAAAAGTGTAGAGATGAAGAAAGAAATGCGAAAATGAGTAGATAGATAAGCTAACACACTACATAGATGAAAAAAAATGCACAAATAAAAAAAGA
>NC_059290.1:4249224-4261724 GCF_017591435.1 Portunus trituberculatus
GAGAAAGAGAGAGAGAGAGAGGGGAGGGAGGCGAAGGAAAGGAAGCGCAGGAAAAGGAAGGGAAGGGAAAGATTAGGAGAGGAAGAGAAAGGAAATGCAAGAGAAGGGAAAAAAAGGGAGAGAATGGAAAGGAAGGAGAAAGATGGGAAGGGAAGGGAAGGAATATAAGAGAATTGAGGTTAAAAATAGAACTAAAACGAGAGAGTGAGAGAGAGAGAGAGAGAGAGAGAGAGAGAGAGAGAGAGAGAGAGAGAGAGAGAGAGAGAGAGAGAGAGAGAGAGAGAGAGAGAGAGAGAGAGAGAACGGATGGAGGGAGAAGAGGAAAGAGGACAAACTTGAAGAAAATGAAAACGAGAAAGTATAGGGAGACAAAGAGAAAGGAGGAGGAGGAGGAGGAGGAGGAGGAGGAGGAGAGGTAAGGGCGTTCTCTAAGGGCCTCTTGGTCCCGTCAAGGCTGAGTCACGGCTGTCTCGCACCTTTTCCTTCCTCCCCCAATAGGCAGACACTCCTATTGGCCTCCCTGACCTACACACACACACACACACACACACACACACACACACACACACACACACACACAGAAAAGAATGCATGAGTGAGATTGTTTATAAAAGTAGTAGTAATGGTATTGGTAGTAGTAGTAGTAGTAGTAGTAGTAGTAGTAGTAGTAGTAGTAGTAGTGGTAGTAGTAGTAGTAGTAGTGGTGGTAGTAGTAGTTATTTTTCCCTTATTTCTCTCTCGTGGTAGTAGTAGTAGTGTAGCAGTTTTCTCCCCTTTCTTCTCTCTCTCTCTCTCTCTCTCTCTCTCTCTCTCTCTCTCTCCGTGACTCACACACACACACACACACACACACACACACACACACACACACAGCCTCCATAGCACAGGTCACTCACCCTCAACCTTCTTCGCACCTCCCTCCTTCCTTCCTCCTCTCCCTTCCCTCTCCCTATTCCTATCTCTCCCTTCCCTCCCTTCCCTCCCCATCCTTCCATAACCATCTCTCTCAGTACCCTCCCTTCCTCCCTCCTCCACCGACAGCTCCACCCTTCCGTCCCTTCATTTTTCGTCCTTTCCTTCCCTTAATCTCTCCTCCATTCCATTCCTTTCCTTCTCTCTCTCTCTCTCTCTCTCTCTCTCTCTCTCTCTCTCTCTCTCTCTCTCTCTCTCTCTCTCTCACTTTTTTCCTTTCCTTCATTTCTCCTCCCTTCCATTCATGTCTTTTGTTTTTCTTCCCTTAATCTCTCCTCCATTTTTTTCCTTCTCTCTTTCTCGACTCCTCACTTTCCTTCCCTTTCCTTCATCTCTCCTCCATTCCCTCCAAATCTCGTCCTTCATTTCCTTTTATTTTTCTCTCTCTTCTCTCCTTTTCCTTCATAACTTTCCACCATAACGTAGGTGCATATCTATATAAACTACAAATAAATCGCTAAATCTTATCTCCATTCAAAACGCAATATTTATAGTGTTACGGAAATCATTTAAGTTAAGTTCGTGTTACATATTTATTCTTTATAGTTCTCTTGTCTCCCGTTCAAGTTATCACCTATTACTTGTATATATAATTGTTCTAAACAGCGGTTTCTCACATATTTCTTCTCAAGGTCTGACTTTTCTTTAACCATTTCAGCATTTCACTTTTTCTTCTATATATTCCTCAGATTTTTCTCTTCTTAGTTGAAATTTTAGGGCGATTCGAGAGAAGCAACAAGAGTCACGCCACCATCAGTAGCTAAGGCGTTAAAACTCCACGTTATGTAGTTGTCTTACTCCCCAAAAAGTTGACGATCCTCTTGTCCGTGTCACCGCGCTATCAGGAACCCATCAGCCGCAGAGTGACTCCTTATGTCAACTCCTGGCGGTCAGAAGGTCATGAGAGCAGGCAGGGCACTCTTCCAAGCCAGACGCGTCGCAGAAACGTCCTACATTGGTTAGTTTAGTGCCCTCAGTAACTGGAGGAGTAGGTGGCGGTGATGGTGATTGTGGTCAAGGATTTAGGTTCTGTCAACGATTATTTTCAAAGGTCCTAGAAATGATTGCTTTATTTTTCCACTCCTAAAGCAAAGTTTTCTTCAACTTACACTTCGCTCATGAAAATACTCTTCAAAACTCCAATAACTTCTTTCAAAGCGTGTTAAAGGTGTACTCGATGTATAATCACGGGCACATCTTTGTAACCCCAATAACTTCCACTTCAGCCGGTCAAAAAAAGTTGAATCCTTGTTAAACTAATGCTATTATAACCACAAAAGTAACACTGAAAACCCAATAATTCTCGCTATAATTTATTAATTCAACGATGTACAATCATGAAAACACACTTGAAAACCCCAATAACTTCCACTAGTCTGGCAAAGATTTAAAAACTTTCTTGGACTCTCACAGTCACCATGAAAAATACCCTTGAAAACTGCAATAACTTCCGCTAGAGTCTGTTAAGAGATAAAACGTCGGAACATTTGAGAATACAGTTGAGGTTCTTCAGTTCCTTCTCTCATGGCGCTGCTGTGTCCGGTCCTTCCACCCACCACAGTAAGGAGAGGCATACATCAGGCTGCTGTCAGCACGTACGCCCACCAGCGGGAGATAATAGCAGGTGGCAGGGCAGAAGCAAGCGGCAGCACGGCATAGCAGGGGCCAGTACAAGCCGTGCCGCGTCAGGGAGGAAAATAAAAGAGGCAGTGACGGGACTGACCGACTTCCTGCCCTTCCTGCCCTTCCCGCCCGTTCCCTCACCTCCCCATCTTCACCTACCTTCTCTCCCTCACCCCCTCCATGACTCACACTGCGTCGACACTCTGCTAATGGAAACTCACCCTTTGCGCGCTCAATGGGGGTGACCTCGCTCCTTCTTCTCCTTCGTCACCGTAAGAATGAGCACAAGCAGAGCCCTGAAAGCCTCCTCCGCAGCATATATGACGGCTATCCTTCACTCTGACAGAAAAAGCAGACGCGAAAATGATCCCACGTTGCTGCAATGACTGTCTGGGTGTCGGAAGGCTGTGAGTTTGTGTGCAAGTGTGTGAGGTGGGTGTGTGGTGAAGGAAAAGGGTTCAATTTTTTTTTTACACTGAGGAGTTGAAAGAAAAGGATTGAATACTAAAGGAAAAGGTCTGGATCCTTTGGTGAAGGGATCTGAAGGGATATCGTTAGTTTCTTGGTGTTTCTGTGTGTGCTGAGAAAAAAAATTCAATTCCTTTTTTATACTGAGGAGTTGAAAGAAAGGGATTGAATGCTAAAGGAAAAGGTCTGGATTCTTTGGTGGAGGAAACTAAAGGGATATCGTTAGTTTCTTGGTGTTTTTGGTGTGTTGCAAGTGTGTGAGGTGGGTGTGTGCTGAAGGAAAAGGGTTCAATTCTTTGTTTTTTTATACAGAGGAGTTGAAAGAAAGGTATTGAATGCTAAAGGAAAAGGGTTGGGTTCTTTCGATGAAGGGAACTGAAGGGATATCATTAGTTTCTTGGTGTTTATATTCCAAAGATGAAGAGACAGTATTCGATTCCTTTTTTTGATATGATGAACGAAAAAAAATATTATTAGTTTCTTAAATTAATGATTGATGAGTTGAAAGCAATGTGTTAAATTCTAAGTTTTAAAAGGCGATATTAAGAAATCTAAATTCAAGTGCATTTTTTTTTTTTCATCTTTCTCTGTCTATAATTTATTACACCTTTACATTTTGGTCTAGCAGGAGGCAGTAAAGTAAGAATAAATGACGTGTGAATGAGACGAAACATGGGGAAGATTAAACGAACACACACAATATAAGGAAAGCCAATGGATGTAATGTTTTCCTGGCGATTATTCCTTTGTGTTTTTATATCTTGATCTTGCACGGGCCAGCAACATAAACGTGAGGAATAAGATGGAAATGGCCTGCGAATGAGATATGGATGGAGATGAGACACACACACACACACACACACACACACACACACACACACACACACACACACACACACACATGCATCTCATTCACGGGCGAAATGTTACAAGGAAAAGAACAAACGAGCAACGAGACACACTTCACTTCAGCCTTGTTTGGAAAGCGACCAACACACGACCGTCTCACTTTTGGTTCGCCTTCTCAAACACTTTTGCATTTCACCGCCACAATTTCAAATGCTTCATCTAAATTTACACGAGTTGTTTTTAAGGTGTTTTTACGGTTCTAGAGGCAGAGGGACAAGATTTCTAGATTATTAACTGGAGAAACACACTTGAAAACCACGCTACTCTTCTTTGTGGCTTTGGAAAATAGTTGTGGTGAGAGAGCAAAGCATTTCTGAATACGGACCTTTAGAAGAAAACAAAAATCCGAAACGCATACGAGACGAGTTTTTTTAAGGTGTTTTTACAGTTCTAGAGGCAGAGGGACAAGATTTCTAGATTATTAACGGGAGAAAACACTCATAAAAACCACATTACTCATTTTTGTGGCTTTGGAAAATAGTTGTGGTGAGAGAGCAAAGCCTTTCTGAATACGGACCTTTAGAAGAAGAAAACCCGAAACGCACACGAGACGAGAGCCAAACATGCCGGCGCTAAACGCAGATGTACGACCAGGCAGTTAACGACCCAGAAACAGCAAGGCCCAGTAATTAAACACATCGCACATCACCCAAGTAGGAGCCCAGTTGATGATATCTTGGTGTAATAGATTATTTATGCAAGGTGAGGCTGTTGTTGCTTTTGTTGCATACTAAGAGGCCGAGAGTTGAGGTATAATTAAATGTTGGATTACCGGGGCAAACTAGAGCACCTTTGTTACATACCCCACTTCTTCCTCCTCCTCCTCCTCCTCCTCCTCCTCCTCCTCCGTCGTCGTCGTCTTCCACATCCTTCTCGCTAAATTCCCAGAAACACATGCATTAATTTTTGTTCCTTCTACGGTAGTTGTTCTTTTGCCTTATTGGTCTGTGTGTGTGTGTGTGTGTGTGTGTGTGTGTGTGTGTGTGTGTGTGTGTGTGTGTGTGTGTGTGTGTGTGTGTGTGTGTGTGTGTGTGTGTGTGTGTCGTATCTTTTTCTCCCTTACCATCGTCTACATCCTCCTCTTCTTTCTCCTCCTCCTCCACGTGTCACTGAACTCTCACTGCACCACGGACCCACGCACCTGACGGCACTCTGAATCACCTTGACACAGGTAATTACAACACTCACGGCCAGGTGTGCGGGGGCGTCTGCTGCACGTGGGCACAAGCAGGAGGCGCCCTAGAGAATACATGAGGATGAACTGAAACTGAAATTACTCATAGCAGAAACGTGGGAAATAACAGAATGGAACGTAAAGGAAGAATAAACAGCAGCATATCTTTCGACTGCAACTAAGGTGTTTGTAATGAGCTACGGTGTTTAATGTAATGTGAAGGGTGTGATTTGAAGTGAATGAGCTGGTGGAGGTCATAACAGGCCACTACCTCTCCCGACGAGAAACAGCAGTGAGCCGCGATGGAAAACGAATCCTTGAACAGCAACAAAACAGAAAGTTATAGCAGTTTAGCGAGGTCATACTGGCAAGGGACAAGGTCAGTGGTGTGCGTTACTTCCTCCACCAATAAACAGTGGTGAGCCAGATTCGAGCATAACCTTCATCAGAAAAAAAAAAAGAAAAGGAAAATACTACAAGAACAAGTAAACTAAAAAGAAAAGAGAAAAAGAGAGAAAATAGAGAATATATTATCATCTCATTCTCATTCGTGTTTTAAGGACTGTTTTATTTGCGAATTTCAAGGCAAGCAATAACAGAGTAGTGGCGCCGCATTTGTCTTCCGTCTCAGCCTCGGAGTGAGTCTAAAAACCACTCAAATCTAAGCAAAAGGCGGAGGTTCGCGTGCCGCCGGCGATATATTCAGGACGCGAACCCTCCATCAGACTCTCTCCGCTGCTCCACTATCGCTCAAATGTTTTTAGCGTTAATATAAAAATTCGGATAAAGATCGTATTTTTATTTTACAGACAATTTTTTTAGTCCAACTTTTATTGAGCTTTGGACGGACATTGCCTCACACACACACACACACACACACACACACACACACACACACACACACACACACACACACACACACGACCCGGATCTAACTTTATGGTTTCTTGACGATAACACAACTTTCAGCGTTTCCTTTATCTTCTCGTAACTTAAAAAAAGAATAGAAAGAGAGAGAAAAACGAGAAAGTGCATTTATGTAACAAATATCAACTTTGTTTTTTAACCCTTACAATTTAAAAAAGATTAAGAAAACTCTCAATTTATAACAAATAGAACTGATGCTAATACTCTCCCTTGGTTGATATATTGCAGTGCTCTAATCTACTTACTGCTAACAGGTAAGGGGACGCAGTGGAAGGTTCCCCCCATCCACTCATTATTCAACTTAAAAATACGGTAAAAATTTATAAATACGTCATCATAAAAGTAAAGTAAATATTTAAATCCTTTATTCAAATTTGTCTTTATCTTTTTTTTTTCTTCTTCTTCCTTCTCCTTCTCCTTTTCCTCTTTCTTTTCCTTCTCCTTCTCCTCCTCCTCTAATTTCATCAACATCTTATTCAACTTGAAATACTGTAATAATTTGAAAAAATACTCCACAGTGAACGCAAATCAAATATTGAGAGACACTTCTATCTCATTTCTCTTCCTCCTTCAAACAACTCCAAATCCTCCTCCTCCTCCTCCTCCTCCTCCTCCTCCTCCTCCTCCTCCTCCTCCTCCTCCTCCTCCTCCTCCTCCTCCTCCTTCTTCTCCTCTTCCTCCTCCCATCCCTTCGTCGTGTCCACTATTTATCCTACTGTCGTCTGCGCCTCCGCCTGTCATTGACCCCGAGCGACAGTTAGAACCACAAAGGAAGCGTGTGCCTTAGTAAATATTGAGGCTGACACACACACACACACACACATACAGGTTGCCTCTGTATAGTGTAAATCCTTACCTTGTAGAGATGTGTGTGTGTGTGTGTGTGTGTGTGTGTGTGTGTGTGTGTGTGTGTGTGTGTGTGTGTGTGTGTGTGTGTGTGTGTGTGTGTGTGTGATAAGGTGGGTCGTGTAGTGTATTGGTACAGACGCTACCACTTGACTCCTCGTCAATCCTGGTCATATGATTTTTCAGTAGTAACACCTGGCAGCCCCAAATGGGGAAAGATAGCAGGCAGGCAGGCCAGCCGAGCTACGTCAGAAGCAGCCGTAGCCAATGGCAACTGCCCTGAAGGAAGGATGACATGTCACTTTGTTTTAAATTTAGGTAGGAAAACTGCTTCATTAAGTAGGGAGCCCACATGCATATACATTTTTTTTTTTTTTATTTATTTATTTATTTATTTTTTATTTTTTTTTTTTTTTTGTAATCATGTGGATGAGCCACTGTATATGCCAAAATGATTTTCATGTTGTATGTATATTCAATATGACAATAAAACTTACTTACTTACTTACTTACATACATACAGATGAGTGCACCTATTTATTAGTGTACCATATATATATATATATATATATATATATATATATATATATATATATATATATATATATATATATATATAAACATTATTGTATTTGTTTTGATTCTGACAAATTAATCTTCATATTGTTGCCAAACGCGTCCCGTGCAAAGCGGTCGACGTGGTCGGCGGGTCAGTTTGCTGAAACCGCCATCGTATACAGGCTACGCTGTACCGGCAGCCTGGCAGGACAGATGCCAGTAGTGAGAGAGGTGAGGACGAAGATACTGATAATAGCGATAGCAACGACTAGTGTGTGTGTGTGTGTGTGTGTGTGTGTGTGTGTGTGTGTGTGTGTGTGTGTGTGTGTGTGGTGTGGTATGTGTGTGTGATGTTGTGTGTGTGTGTGATCACGGGGCGGGACGCAGTATGTACCAGGAGGGGAAGGTCAAGTGGGTGGAGGCTGTACCAATCAAAGGAAAACTGAAGCCTTCACCTGGTATGAGCCTACCAGGTGTTGCTACTGAGAAACTATGAGGCCAGGATTGGCAAGGAGTCAAGTGGTGGAGTCTATACATGTTAGTGAGTCATTAAGGGAGAAATGTGGGTGTTTTGATGGACTGACTTATCGCTCGTGTCTCTCTACAGGAAAAGAAAATATAAAGATAAAAAATATGAAGGAAGGAAAGAACAAATAGAAGAGATTAGAAAAAATACGAGAAAGAGGAAAGAAAGGAAAAATGGAAAGACAGAGGAAAAGGATAAAAAAAGGTAGAAGGATGAAAGGATATAAACATCAGACGAAAAGGAAAGGAAAAGAACAATGGAGAGAATTCACTTCGTTCCAATAGTGATGCCGCTGCGTGACCTAAAATACACCAGAAATTCAGAGCCTTGATGAACACAACTAATGAAGAAAAAGCCTTAAGTTATTGAAATATAAGCTACATTAATGCATTGGCCAAACACTTAACTAATAATATACAAACAGTTGAGGAATAAAAAGAGTGAATTTAACCAATACGATATTTTGTTACGAGTTGGAGAGAACACAAAGAAAAGCATAAAAAAAAAAACTGGCGCCACTGTTTAACGGAGGTGAAAGTGTAATGGCTTTAAATGACAAGGTAACGACCAACAGCAGACAAGACAATGACAAACAACAACATGACAGCAACCGCATATACAAACAACATCACGTACGACAACACACACTCACACACACACACACACACACACACACACACACACACACACACACACACACACACACACACACACACACACACACACACACACACACACACACACACGGCTACGTAGGTGTCTCAGATGTCACTTAAATTCGGTGTCACTTGGACGCAGCGGCAGGTGAGGGCCAGGTAAGGAGAGAGGGTGCCCACTAACCCCTTGTAACCCTCTGTGGCAGCCCACACCACCTGACGTCACTGCGGGGACTTGAATCTTGCCTCGTGATGCTTTCCTCTGCGTCTCCTGCGTGTTTTTGTATCATCTCCTCCTTCTCCTCCTCTTTCAACTCCTCTTCTTTTTTTTCTCTCTTTCGTCTTCCAGAAACATGCTTTACGATGTCTTCTTTCGTGTTCTTTAAGTTTGTTTTTATCTCTCTCCCTCCTCCTCTTTCACCCTCCTCCTTCTCCTCCTCCTCCTCCTTCTCCTCCTTCTCCTACAGAATTTTGCCCTCTGACGCTTTCCTTTTCCCTCTGTGGTTCTTGTATCTCTCCTCCTCCTCCTCCTCCTCCTCCTCCTCCTCCTCCTCCTCTTGCCATCCTCCATATTCGCTCTGGTAAGGCAAGCGGTGTCTGCGACCGTTTCCCTTCGGCGGACATCGCGCTGTGGTGTCGAGGAAGCGGAGTTATCGCGGTCCTTAAGAAGGTGACCTGCCGCTACATCGCTGAGTTATAATTAGTTCCGTGGGCGAAGCGGGCCGAGGCGGGGCGCGATGAACCAAAATGGAGAGAGAGCTTCTGGTGGCCGCTGTCTGGCGCCCTGGGGAGTCCTCGTCAGTGTAATTCTTAGCTGAAGGAAAAAGGCTGCATTTCTTAACCCATTGAGCGCTATGACGCGTTTCCATATTCATTTTGATTATTGGTGATTTTACACAACTTCAAAAACTTATGTGTGGAGGTTGAAATAGTAAAGACTGTGTCCATTAATCTTCTGACCTCCATAAACCATTTCTAATGTAAATAAATTGGTCTAATCGTGCACAAATCTCATGTGTCCCACTAACGAAGGAGTTAATTTCTTAACCCCTTCAGTACTGGGACGCATTTTTACCTTAAGATTTGTGAACGATTAGACCATTGTATTGACATTAGGAAAGGTCTATGGAGGTCAGAAGATTATTGGATAGAATCTTCACTATTTTGATACTCCGCATAAGTTTCTGAAGCTGTATCAAATCATCAAATAGTAAGCAGAATGAATATGAAAGCGCGTCATGGTATTCAAGGGGTTAATACAGTTTCTTAATGTAGTCTATAGGTTTGTGTGGCAGATATCCTTCCTCTCACGCTCTATATGCCCGCCCGTCCACCTATACCCTGAAACACCCGCCTTGTACCTACTCCCCCGCCCTTTCCTTACCTACTCCCCGCCTGAAGCAGTACCAAGGTTGCCCTGAGAGGAAGATATAAATAATGACATAATCAACTTGACAAATATAAGACAAGGTTGACACTTGACATTTCTGGGAGATCGCGCCTTGTCCACCCTCCTCCCCTCTCCCTGCTCCCCAGTGTCCTCCCCTTCCTCTCCCCTCGCTACCTTCCCCACTTTTGCTAGCCTCTCTTCCCCTCCACTTATTTTCTTTAATCTTGTCATCCCCTCTTTCCTCCATTACCTCCTTATGCAATCTTCCTCCACCTTTCCTCCTCCTCTCTTCACTTCATTTCATAGTCTCCCTCCATTTATCTTCTCCTCTCCTCCACCTTCCATCTCTTCTTCATCTCCTTCCGCATTCTTTCCTTATCTCTTCTCTCCACTCCTCCAGTAAGTCTTTCACCAACTCTCTCTCTCTCTCTCTCTCTCTCTCTCTCTCTCTCTCTCTCTCTCTCTCTCTCTCTCTCTCTCTCTCTCTCTCTCTCTACTCTCTCTCTCTTACTCTCACCTTCTTTCTCTAATCTTCCTCCATCTTCATTCCCTCTTCATTATCATTTAATCTACTCCACAAATCACCACATACTACTTTCTTGCCCCTTACTTAATCACTAATTGCCTTTCCTTCTCCTCTCCACCTTTATCTCCTCTTCCACCTACTATCGTTCACATTCCACAAATCCTCTCTACTTTATATTCTAATCAACTTTACACTTACATAATCCTTGACTGCTTTTCTTCTTCTTCTTCTTCTTCTTCTTCCCATCTATCTCCACATTCTTCTTCTCCACCCTTTATCCTTTACAATCCACGAATCTACACATATATTTTAAAATCTCCATATGTCCTTTCGTTACCTAATCCTACTTTACTTTCCTTCTTCACATTTGCCTCCATTTCTTTCCACCACTCGTTATCTTTTGCAATCCACAAGCCTTCACATATTCTTAATCTCCATGTGTTCTCTCCTTACCTAATCCTGCGTTGCTTTTCTTCTTCTTCTCCTCTCCTTCTTCCACTTCTTTCTTTTCTCTCTTTACCTCCCTTCTTCCTCCTTCTACACCTAATGTTCTTTAAAATCCACAAAACTCCATATGTTTTCTAATCCTCAACCATTTACCTAATCTCTTGTTGCTTTTCCTTCTCCTCCTCTTCCTCTTCTCCTCCTCCTTCACCTCACGTAGTATACCTTCCCAGCGGCGTCCGCTTAATCAAGCTGGACAGGTAGAGTTCCCCAGGCTGGTCCTCCCCGGCCTTGATCCTTGGCTGACCGCACGTTTGTCTCAGCAACAAGGCGAGGGAAGAAGCATGGCGCACTACAGACCCACCTCGCCTTACCCCAGACCAGCTCCACCTCGCCTCACCCCGCACCATCCAGACCCACTCCAGACTCGCCACACACATCCCCAGTCCTGCCCACCGGTCCCATAAGCTCCTCTCACCTCTCGTCCTTATAAAGTCACACATCGCACTCATATACATAAAGTACGAGGGCGACATCCATTGGCTTCAAGATGGTGTTATGTTCTTGTTATTGGGTTGACAGAATTGTAAAATGTGTCTGAGTTGTGATTCTGTTACTTTAATGTTGCTTGACCGGTGTTCAGAAGCGCTTTGCTCTCACACCACGGCTATTTTCAAAGGCCGCAGAGATGACTAGCGGGGTTTTCAAGGGTGTTTCTCCAGTTGGTAATGAAGAAATCTTGTCCCTCAGCCTCTAGAACCGTAAAAACACTCTAAAACACTCGTATATTTTAGTAAAGCCTTTTGAAATAGTGGAGGTGAAGCATGGAAGGGTTTGAGAATACGAGCCTTTGTTTATTCGTTCATTAGTGAGTTAGTTAATCAATTAGTTATTTGGTTAGACGTAAACAAAAACATCACAATCCCAAAAATAATAAACAGGATCTCCATTACACCAATGAACTGAAAAATAAATTAGCAGAAGAAAATTCACAAAACAGAAACAATGAAAAGAATAAGAAATTTCCAATACAAACAAATGAGCAAACACACACACACACACACACACACACACACACACACACACACACACACATACACACACACCAGCATCAAACAAAGAAAACTACATACCAAAAACAATTAACGATAAAAAATAAAGATCTCGAGACTTTGCAAAGAACCCAATAGAAACACAACAAAAAGAGCTGAAAAAACATTGAAAAATAAAAAGGCCAGCAATTAAAGATGAAAAGAAAAAAAAGACGAAGGAAAACAAAAACGCCTCGAAAAAGACACACATACACGAAGACGAGAGGGTAAAAGGGAAGGAAAGAGGGTAGAGGGTATAAAAAAAAAAAAAAGAAGGGTAAATGGAAAAAAGAGGATCAAATGATATGGTGAAAAAAAAAAGACGATCAAGAGGTAAAAAGAAATGTAAAAAAAGATTAAAGGATAAAAGAAGGTAAAAAGAAAAAAAAA
>NC_059290.1:4266724-4299224 GCF_017591435.1 Portunus trituberculatus
ACACGCTTGTCCGGTAGAGAGAGAGAGAGAGAGAGAGAGAGAGAGAGAGAGAGAGAGAGAGAGAGAGAGAGAGAGAGAGAGAGAGAGAAGGGATGGGGTTTAAGAAAGGCGCGTAGGAGTAGTGGCACAGTTAAAAGATATTTGTGTGTGTGTGTGTGTGTGTGTGTGTGTGTGTGTGTGTGTGTGTGTGCACCTACCTAGTATGCGTCCACTCGAGAAATATTGCGGTGTGCCAGCCACCAAATATGCTAATGAAGTGATAAATAAACTCAGGCAGTAAATATTATTATAGCAAATGCATTAACTTAACGTTGATATGAATAATGCTAATGGCAGGTGTGTTCTTACAGGTATTATTGCACCGTGACTCTCCCTTTACCTTTCTCTGTATGCTAATTAACCTTTATTACCTGGCGCAGTGTTAGATTACTTGTAAAAACCGTCAGGAGAGGAGAACCTTAAGAGAGAGGTGAGTGAGAGGGGCTAAAAACTGATATTTTTGTGAGTTTTGAGTGTTGTCCTTAGTGGGAGAGTTGAGTGAGAGGTGTGTGAGAGGTGAGAGGCGGGGCAGGGAGAGATAAGAGAGGGAGAGGGGAAGTGAGGGAAGGGGGGAGAGGGAGTGAGAGTTAGGATAGGACGACAAGTGGTTCATACTGTTTTGAGTGAGAGGAGTGAGTGTGTGTGAGTGTTTATGATCTTCTTGCCTCTCCTTACTAGCTCTCACTCTCTTTCTTCTTCTTAAACCATTTCTTTCACCTTTACATATCACCACGTCTACCCTGAATTTCCATCTTCCTCGCCTACTTCCTTATTCTTCCTCCTTTCCTCCATCATCTCATTCTTATATCTCTGCTTTCCTCCTCCTTTCCTTCAGGTTGAAAGAATAATCCTCTCTCTTTTTCTCTCGCTTTCCTCCATTGATATATTATTCTCTCGTTCGAAAAGTGGGTCAGATTTTGCTACGATATATTTAAGGTAAACAAAATTGGGACTGGCGTAGCATTTTGCACAAACTTTACAAACTTATACTCTCTCTCTCTCTCTCTCTCTCTCTCTCTCTCTCTCTCTCTCTCTCTCTCTGCTTCCATTGAAAATTTTACTAAGAACGCAATTTTCATGAACGGCATCAGTTGTTTATCTTTCTCCTCCTCCTCCTCCTCCTCCTCCTCCTCCTCCTCCTCCTCCTCCTCCTCCTCCTCCTCCTCCTCTTCCTCCTACCTCCTCCTCTTCCTCCTCCTCCTTCTCCATAACATACACCTCCATTAGCCTAACCATATCATATCCCATTTAAGCTCCTCCTCACAATAACATCCCTCCATTCTCTCTCTCTCTCTCTCTCTCTCTCTCTCTCTCTCTCTCTCTCTCTCTCTCTCTCTCTCTCTCTCTCTCAAATCAACCGCACTGTGTTTCCTTCTCTGCTCCTTCAAATTAAAGCTCTACCGTCCAAACTAGAGAAGAAGGGACGCGGGCAGGGACGAAGGGAGAAGGAACCATCGACAGGGGTGGTCACTTACTGGGGCTAAAGCGATGGAGATTCCTGAAGAGGTCGATAATTCATGCCTTTTTTAAGTACTCGAGAAGGGAGACGAGGGTGTGACGGGGACAGATTTACTGGGCGGTACAAAAAAGTGGAAAGGTGGTAGAGGAGGAGGAGAAGGTGAAGAAGGAGAAGGAGGGATGTGGGATGAGTTACTAGGTGGTGAGGATGTGTAAATGATCTGGTAAGGGAAGAATGTGTGGGAGAGTGAAGATGTGAAGATTGGAAGGTAGATAAATAGATAAAGAGAAGATATAGTCGTTACTCTATGTTACTCTATTTTCAAGGGATTTTTTTTTTTCATGTAAGAGAAAGAAGCTGGTGGCTAAGGGCAACACAAGATAAAAGAAAAAGGGCCCACTAAATTGCCAGTCCCATTCCAGGTCCGAAAGAGTAAGCCAAATGAAAGGTATAAGTGTCTTGAAACCTCCCTCTTAAATGAAGTCAAGTTATAGGAAGTTGGAAATACAGAAGCAGGCAGGGAGCTTTAGAGTTTACCAGAGTAAGAAAGAAGTGTTACTGTGTGGGAAAAATGAAAATGTGAGGATTAGGTAGATATATGAGGAAAAGGTAGCATTATTAAGGAGAGTACAGTAGTTACGATGTGGTGAATGTCTTTAAGGAGTGCGGTGAGGAAGGAGACTTACCGTATGAAAAAAAGTAAGAAATAGCAAGCAGATAAATGAAAAAAAGCCAGTATTTCTAAGGGTTGTGTACTAGTAATGGAGTAACGAGTGCATGTTTAAGGAATGTTACTCTATGAAGGAACGAAGATAAGGGAAATGCTAATTAATACACAAAGAAAACGAAACATTTTTAAAGAGAAATGAAGTATCTGTGAAGGAGTTATCCCTTTCAGTACCACGACATTCTTATACTAATTCTGCTTACTATTTGGTGATTTTATACAGCTTCAGAAACTTATGTGGGAGTTAAAATAGTAAAGACTCTGGCCATCAATTTTCTGGGCTCCATAGTTCCTTCCTAATGTTAACAAAATTTTCCAATCATACACAAAACTCTTGGTAAGAAATATGACCCAGTACTGAAGAGGAATAGGGAAGCAGGAATAAACACTTGTAAGAAAAACAAAATACATAAAGCAACGATGAAAATTATAGATAAATAAAAGAGAGAGAGAGAGAGAGAGAGAGAGAGAGAGAGAGAGAGAGAGAGAGAGAGAGAGAGAGATAATCAAACAAACCTATAAATTGAAGATGGAATGCATTAAAGAGAAACCTGAAATAATGTGGGCAGAAAGAGAGAGAGAGAGAGAGAGAGAGAGAGAGAGAGAGAGAGTTGGGGTGATGGATAAGGGGGAAGAGAGGGACTGAGGGAAGAGGGGGTGGTATGGCAAGGGACGCCAGAACAACAGGCCATTAAGAACAAATAGATACAGAAATCCTAAACCGTCCCACTCTCCCTCCCATTCCTCTCCCGTTCTTCCTCTCCCTCCCTTTCCCCCCTCCCTCTCTCGTCTCTTCGCCTCTTCCCAAACCAACAAAAAGGGTCGCCGAGGGAGAATGTAAACAAACAGAATCCAATGCTCATTTATACATTCTTCTTCTCAGTATTTGGAATCTTGACATGGACTTGAAGGAAAAAAAGGGAAAAAAAAGAGTAGACATGTAAGCAGTTTAGAGTTTCAACTATTTTTTTTTTTTTTTTTTTTATTGCTGAGGACAAAAAATAAAATCTCTTCAGTTTTCAGAGGGATGAGAAGTGATCTAATAGAGAGTGTTTGGAAATTCAGATGACTGGGACAAAAAATAAAATCTCTTCAGTCCTTCAGAGGGATGCGAAGTGATCTAATAGAGAGTGTTTGGAAATTTAGATGACTGGATACCATAATGCGGATAATTGCTTTACATATGAATGATCAAATATAGGTAGAAAAAACAGCTTCATGACTGTTGGTAAGAGATTAACGTGAAGTGATCAGTCATTAACGTGAATCACAAATACCACAAGAGTTATAACATTAAAAACACAATAAACAAGTTCTTCTTTTTATTTTCTTTTTACTTTAGTGCACAGCTAAAGTATTGTTTGCTGCGACAGATGATTCTACTGCAGCTCCGTTCTAAGTTTACCTAAGTATGAACTAAGCTAATTTAACCTTAACCTAACCTTAATCTTAATCTTAACTTAACCTAACCAAACCAAACCTAACCTAACCTATCCAGCCTAACCTAACCCAACCAAAGCATGAAGTGTCGCTTTACTGAGGTGACGCTACGTGACATAAGGAGGCAACTTCATTCACACCAACGCAACAAACTACACATTTTTCCCTCAGACTGTTTGCATTATTCGCTTCCGTAATGACCTCTCTACCATCACTGGCATTAATGTTATCTTTCACAGAAGTATTTCATTAGTGCCTTTCATAGAAGCAGCTATCAATAGACAATCAATTAATCAGTGTTATTACGTGTGCTGTTTACTTATAAGGTCTGTTTGCTTACTATTTCCAAGGGTATTTATATTAGTTTAGTAAAGAAAGTGACGTAACTGAAGTAAAATAAATCGACTAGGTATATAATTCGTTGTAAAAATCCTAAAGAGTTACTAAGGGCAAATAAATCGACTAAGTATAGAATTCTTTGTAAAAATCCTGGCTTTTCGACCGGCCTTGTGCAGTTTACTTAATCTCTTCAGTACCAGGATGCGTTTTCATATTTATTTTTGGTTATTATTTAGTGATTCTATACAGCTTCCGAAACATATGTTGGGATTAGAATAGTAAAGACTCTGGCCATTAATCTTTTGACCTCCATAGACCCTTCCTAATGCAAATAAAATCGTCTAATCATACCCAAAATCAAGGAAGAAAATGCGTCTCAGTATTGAAAGGGTTAACTACAAATGCTCTTATGTGCTAAATAACAAGAAAAAAAAATAATAACAAAAAACTGAAGGAAAGAAATAGCTGAAGAGAATCAACCGCCGTGGTACAGTGGATCCATGCGTGCTTTGGGGTCCGAGGGGTCTCCAAGCGCACGGGTTCGAATCCTGTCCACGGTCCGAGTGTAGGTTGGGCTTCCTCACTCTGGGCAACAGTTTCCTAGCGGGTGGGCTTTGAGATAGGAGGTACCACAAAAAGTATCCCCTTTAGCCCATAAATTCCAGTGAAAAGTCCACATGGTATAAAAATAAAAAGAGGAAAAATCTAATAAATATCGATACTGCGAAACCAAATAAGAGTTACAATCGATTACACACTTGTCGGTGGTCACTTTCCAGTCCTCATAAATATTGAAAGGCTCCATAACTCACCCTTGGCGCTTGAAGAATAATATATACAACTATTATTGCCATTTCTTGTTATTTATTGCCTTATTTTCCGGTCATTAGCTGTGCAATGAAGACAAGTAAGACAAGGAGAAAGAAAGAAAGTAAGAAAGAAAGAAAAAGACGGGCAGACAGACAGACGGACAGATAGATAGGAGAGAAAGAAAGAAAGAAAGAAAGAAAGAAAGAAAGAAAAAGACGGACAGACAGACAGACAGACAAACAGATAGATAGGAGAGAAAGAAAGATAGATAGATAGATAGATAGATAGATATAAATAGAAAGAGAAAGAAAGAAAACAATACATAAGCAAAAGTCATAAGATATACCACCAAAAAGAGAGAGAGAGAGAGAGAGAGAGAGAGAGAGAGAGAGAGAGAGAGAGAGAGAGAGAGAGAGAGAGAGAGAGAGAGAGAGAGAGAGAGAGAGAGAGAGAGAGAGAGAGAGAGAGAGAGAGAGAGAGAGAGAGAGAGAGATTTAGCCTGTTGACTTTTACCTCCTGTGAACTAAGAAGAAAAAAAAGAAAAAGAAGAACAAGAACAAGAACAAGAACAAGAAGAAGAGAAGGAGGAGGAGGAGGAGGGGGAGGAGGAGGAGAAGGATTGGTGGTACTTCGAAAACGCTCACCCACGCCTTGTGCAGCCGTGGGAGGAGAAGCCTTAGCAACAGAGTGCGTGGAGACTGTGTGTGTGTGTGTGTGTGTGTGTGTGTGTGTGTGTGTGTGTGTGTGTGTGTGTGTGTGTGTGTGTGTGTAGTACTGATCAGTGACAAGTAGTAAAAAACCTATCACCGGAATTTTATAAGAGTAGTAGTAGTAGTAGTAGTAGTAGTAGTAGTAGTAGTAGTAGTAGTAGTAATAGTAGTAGTAGTAGTATCAGCAGTAGCAACACCAGTAGTAACAACAAAAACAACACAAACAGTAGCATCGTTTAACCATCACCACAAAAAATACCAAAAAAAAAAAAAAAAGACAAAAGATAAAACCAACCAGAACGAAAAAAAAAAAAAACATGAAAAGAAAAAAAAAAAAAGAAGAAAGTGTCGAGTCAACAGGAGCCAGAAGCCCTAAACACTAGCGACCATAAACAATGTATCTCGCCACGCCATCTGCATGAGGGCGGCGGCTGCGTCAGGGGGGCTTATCACACCTCAGGATTTTGGCTCATCCGTACCTCTTTATTTGCACTTTTACCGAGGCACAGGGCAGCCGTTCAACAGGGAGGGAAGAGGGATGATTGAGGGGGATGTGACTTGGAGACGTGGATAAGAGGGAAGGATTGAAGGGGATGTGACTTGGAGACGTGGATAGAAGGGAAGGATGAAGGATGGTTGAGAGGGGATGTGTCTGGAGGAGGCGTGGATAGGAGGGAAGGATGAAGGATGGTTGAATTGGATGTGACTGGAGGAGGCGTGGATTAGAGGGAAGTAAAGTCTGGTTAAGATTTTGAATATTTGTGGAGTTTGGAATCTCATTGGATCTCATTTTTATCTCTTTTCTCTCTCTCTCTCTCTCTCTCTCTCTCTCTCTCTCTCTCTCTCTCTCTCTCTCTCTTGCCTTGGCCAGTGTCCCTCTTAAAAAAAAGAAAACAACTCTAAATGCTAAAATAAAACACAAAAGAATGAGAAACGAAAGAAAAAAGAAATGGATAACTTTTAGAAAACTGAAAATAAAAAAAATGAAAAAAAAAAAAAACACGATAAAAGAAAACATGGATGAAGATAACAAAAAAAAATAATGACGAAAAAAATAACAATAAGATGAACAACTATAAAATCAACAACAACAACAACAACAACAACGAGTAAATGATAAGAAAAACAATAGGAAAATAAGAAATAATAATAATAATGATAATAATAATAATAATAATAATAATAATAATAATAATAATAACGCTTTACGCACCTCAATTAATGCTATAAAAATCAAAATAAATAAATAGATAACCACTAAGCATGACCTTCAACTCCACTTCACTCCACGCGGCGCTGCAGGGCGTAGTAATTAGCGTGGGAGTTTGTGTGTCACTCCAGCCGCCTCTCCCGCCCCGCCCCGCCCCCGCCCCGACCCGGCCCCGCTGCTCTCCTACCCTGCCAGTCCCCGCCCGCCCCCGCCCGTCCCAGCCTCGCCAGACAGTCCCGCCCTTACTCCTCCTTACTTTCTCCAGACCAGACTGCAAACTACGTATCTTTTCATCTCTCTCTCTCTCTCTCTCTCTCTCTCTCTCTCTCTCTCTCACACACACACACACACACACACACACACACACACACACACACACACACACACACAGAAAAAAAACATGTAAATACCAAAAGACACAGAGTAAAAGGCAAGATTCTATCCCTATAAGGACACGCGACACTGTTTGCCCTTCCTCTGTGTTCCTTTGTGTGGTGCGGAGGAAGTGAACACGAGAGAAAACGGAACCAAGATATGACAACCTCCCATTTTTTTTTTTTTCTACTTATCTTAGTGGGTTGACAGGACGTTAATTTTGCTAATGGGTAAGTGATGGGAGATGGGATGCTGAGGTAATGCTTCGTGGGTAACTGGAAGGGTAGAGTGATGGGGAAGAGGGATGGAAAGGGGGAGAAGATGAGGCTGGAATGGACACGAGATGAAATAAGTGAAATCGAATGGAATAAGAAGAATGTGAAAAGGAAAAATAGTCAAATTGTAAAGAGAAAAGTGATATGGAAGGGTGAGATAAAGACGAGTGAAAATAAGAGACAAATAAAAGGAAATGATAAAGAAAAGGAGAAGTAAACAAAAATTTTAAGGAGAAAGGAAAGAGGAAGAAAGTAAGAATGAGAGAACACTAAGAGGAGGAGGAGGAGGAGAAGGAGGAGGAGGAGGTGGAAGATGAGGAGGAGGAGAAGAAAGAGGACGAGGAGGAGGAGGAGCGCGTTTGATCCTAACACTCTAACCTCGATCTCTTTGCTCTAGAATTCGCTGAAGACTCTTGAAGTAAAAGGCCACAGTTAAAAATGAAGAAAGTGTAACTGGGTACCATTTCCTTGACCCAAATAACACACACAGACCAACTAACAAATGCACGTGGCGAGGAAACACACACACACACACACACACACACACACACACACACACACACACAACGACCTTAGAAACAAGCAAGACAAACAACAAGCACCAAGTTTGCATTCTGAAGGTGAAGGAGAATTACTACCACTTTGTCTTCCACCTTCACCACCACTACTACCACTACCACCACCTCCACTACCATCACCTCTACCACTACCACCATTACCACCACTACTATAGCCACTACCACGATCAGAGCCACTACCACTATTACCACTAACACTAACACTACAAGCACTACCACCACCACCACCACTACTACCAACTACCACTACCACCACCTTCTACCACTACCACCACTACTACTACCAATACCACCACCACCACAACATTCCACAACCACCACTACCACCACCACTACTACCACTACCACCACCACCACTATTACCACCACCTTCCACAGTAGTCCCTCTATAAATGAAACGACAGGTACAAAATTCATGACATTCCTGCACTATCAACTCTATGTGGGACGTAAAATGACACGCCACTGAGACACTAAGCACCGCCCAACCCCGCCCGTTTAGTCCCTCCCCGCCTCTTCCACCCCCTTCTGTCTCTCCCATTCTCCCCGCGCCTCGCCCCGCCTCCCTCGTGCAGGTAGGGAAGGCAACCACATCCTCGCAGACCACATAAAAACTGGGGACGTAAAATACCCATTGAATTTTCATGCAAGTCAATCACGAGGAAGTTTAAAATGCTCAATGTTAGTCACACCCACCCACGTCTGTTAACAAGGCTCCTTCGAGACTTCTCCGTATCGCAACGCCACGAAGCCACGACTGTTTCCCAAGGCCTCAGAGATGATAAGCCATGTTTTCAAGAGTGTTTCTTCTGTTAATAATGCAGAAATTTTGTCCCTCTGCCTCCAGAAACGTAGATAACATTTTGAAAAACGCTTTTTTTTTTTTTTATCTCACCGCGACTGTGTTCCAAGGCCACAGAGATGATAAGCGAGGTTTTCAAGAGTGTTTCTCAAGTTGGTAACGCAGAAATTTTTATCATTCTACCTCTACAAACGTAACAACACCTCAAAAACTCGCGTCAGTTTAAGCAGAGCCTCTTGAAATAGTATTGGAAGTAAGACACAGAAGTGTTAGAATAGGCCACAGAGATGATAAAGAGAGGTTTCCAAGAACGTTTCGTTAGTTAATGATACAGAAAACCTGTCACTCCGTCTCTACAAAAATAAAAAATACCTTAAAAAACATGTGTAAATTCAAATAAAGCCTTTTGAAATAGTGGAAGTAAGGCACAGAAGTTTTTGAGAATACGAGTCCACAACGCCACAGCTCGCGGTCATGACCCAGAAAGCTCCCGACACCGCGTTCATGAGGGAGGCATTTAGCGGCCCATTAAGGAAGCGGCGCCTCTTCTCCTGCTTACCTCGCGGGAGAGAAAATGTGGCGTCCAGTTTTCTAATCGAGTGAGGCGGGGAACAGAATACTCCGGGCCAAGAGGGAGACCGTCGTGCTACCTGGCCATCACTCGGGCATCACCTGAGCCTCTGATTACGATCGCCACGTGGGAGGTTTGGCTCTTCCCGTTTTCTTTACCTGCAGTTTCCGGTTTTTCTTTTAATCCTGCCTCTTTTTTTCTCGCTCTTTCTCTTCACTTTACTTTTATCTTTTTCATGTTTATTTTTATATTTCTGGTTTTCTTTTATTGGTTTTTGTCTTGTTTTTCTCTTCCTTCTCTTCTTTCTTCTCCTCTTCCTCCCCTTCCTCCTCCTCCTCCTCCTCCTCCTCCTCCTCCTCCTCCTCCTTTTTACTTTCAGGTATGTGACTAATGTTAATGAAGAAGTGGCGTACGTGATGCAAACCTCCTCCTCCTCTTCCTCTTCCTCCTCCTTCTCCTCCTCCTCCTCCTCCTCCTCCTCCTCCTCCTCCTCCTCCTCCTCCTCCTCCTCCTCCTCCTCCTCCTCCTCCTCCTCCTCCTCCTCCTCCTCCTTGTTCACCAGTACCGGGGCATTAATGCAGTATGTGGCGGCAGCATCAGTCTTCTGCCAAACTTGTCAAAATGTATGCTAGTCTAAGTGGAAGACAGCGACTTGGCAGGGTGGAGGAGGAATTGCAGGGGTGGAGGGAAGGGTGGTGGGGGAAGTGGAGGAAAGGGGTGGTGGGGGATGGGAGAGAGAGAGGTAGTGGTAGTGGAGGGTATGGTGGAAGTAATAACAATGTGATTAAAGTTGTCTGGTTTTGATTTTCTTTGTTTTTTCTCTCTCTCTCTCTCTCTCTCTCTCTCTTTTTTATTTTTTATTTAAACATAACTTCAGTAAATAACATGTACCCAAGGGCACTGTCGTGTGCTACCTATTCTAAGGGTACTACAATCTATTTCTCTACAATATTTACAAGTGTGTGTCTCTCTCTCTCTCTCTCTCTCTCTCTCTCTCTCTCTGTGTCTGTGTGTGTGCTATATGTGTGACCACCCAAGGGTCCGTGTGTGTGTGTGTGTGTGTGTGTGTGTGTGTGTGTGTGTGTGTGTGTGTGTGTGTGTGTGTGTATGGTCACTTGATGAGGAAGGTCCATGGCATCGACTAGAGCATTCATCACCACCATCACTACCACCACCACCATCACCACGACAACTACTACACTTTCCCTCGCACCACCACCACCACCACCACCACCACCACCACCACCATCACCATCACTACTACTGCCTACCCTTGTCTACCCAATCACATCCCCTCGTCAGGTACTCCAGGAACCGTGTGTTTAGTGAAGCGACTCATTATTGTAGACTAAACTCCTGCATATCACCTTTGGATTCTTAAATAGCACTGTGTCTCTTAGGGCAGTATTCAGAAACCCTTTGCTCTCTCACTACGACTAATTTCGAAGCCCATAGAGATGAACAATCAGGTTCCTAAGAGTGTTTCTCATATCAATAACCAAGAAATTTTGTTAATCTCTCATTAGAACCATATAACCACTCTTAATGAAACGTGTAACCTCATCTAGAGCCACCAAACCTAACCCAACCTAACCCAGCCTAACCTAACCTAACCCAACCCAACGCAACCCAACCTAACCCAATCCAACCCAACCCAACCCAACCCAACCAAACCTAACCTAACCTAACCTAAACCAACCCAACGCAACCCAACCTAACCCAATCCAACCCAACCCAACCCAACCTAACCTAACCCAATCCAATCCAACCCAACCCAACCTAACCTAACTCAATCCAACCCAACCCAACGCAACCCAACCCAACCCAACATAACCCAAACCAACCCAACCCACCCTGAACTAACCCAGCCCAACCTAACCTAATGAGAACGTTGTGTATGTACCCCTTGACAACAAAATAAACCACGTGGTATCCTGACGAGTATGTGGGCTATGGAGGGACAGAAACGGTCCTCTATGGGTGACCTTCTTGACCTTACAGCCTCCGATAAGAACCAGTAGCTAAGGGTCAGACTGGTGAGGAGGTTAAACGAACACTGGAAGGGGTTTATAGTCCCCGGCAGACAACTTGAAGCCCTTAAACAGTAGATTTCCCATGTATAGAGACCCTTCTTCAGGTAGCCAAGCCATGTGTTCTGCTGACGGCTAATGGCTATGTTGGGGAACGTGTGTGTGTGTGTGTGTGTGTGTGGGGAGAGTTCGTCTGGTGCTATTGTTTGTTATCGTCTCTAGTTACTGTTGTTGCTGTTATTCTCTTTTTTTTCTCTCTTTTTTTTCTCCTCTTCTTTAATTTTGCTTCTCTTATTCGTCCTCTTCGTCCTCCTTTCCTTGCTCTTCCTTATTTTTCTTATATTTTTTTGTTCTCTTTTTATTTTTTTTCTTCCTGTAATGTTTTATCTCTATTCTTCGTCTTCCTCCTCTTTTATTTTTATTATTCCTCCTCTTTCTTCTTTTTCTTCATCTTTTTTTTTCTCTTCCACTGATTACGAATGGTTGTTTTCCTTTTGTCCTTCTGGTAACCGTTTCTTTTTTTTTCTTCTTCATTCTCTTCTTTTTCTTCTTCTTTTTTTTTTTTACTCTATCTGTTGCAATTGTCCAGTTTTCCACTATTAGATTAGGAAAAAAAGGAAAAAGAAATCAGTATAGGAAAAAAAAAAAAGAGTGTGGGTTCCTAACTTCACCTTGAGATATCCCTGTCTTTTGGCTAACTCACTCTCTTGGACCTGCATGGGGACTGGCAGTTAAGTAGGGTCTTTATTTTTTCTCATGCTTTCTACGTCACGTCTTCTTTCTCTTTTCATCTCCCCAAAAAATTACAACCAATTTAATTCCCTTCACAAAACCATCAAAAGTAAGCAAGCACAAATTTTTGGTTAGTAAAACAGCCAACCATTTTTATTAGAACGGTACATCAATACACTAAAATATGCACGAAATCCAGTTATTACGATTTCCATTATCTATTACTATTAAGTTTGTTGCAATGATGACCTTCACTCTCTCCCATCCTCCCTTCCATCCTCTCTCTCTCTCTCCTCTCTTCTTCCCTTCCTCTCTCCTTCCCTTCCTCCCTCCTACGTGAGTAACTTCACTTTTCCCCTTTTACTCATTGTCTGCGGGAAGGAAGGAGAGGGGAGGAGTAGGGGGAAGAACGTGCTTAAAGAGTGGATGGCACATTTCACACGCCTCCTTCTCTTTCTTCTCTCCTCCTCTTCCTCTGTCTCCTCTTATCTCCTTCTTCTTCTTCCTCTTCTCCTCCTCCTCCTACTCCTCCATCTTTTGATAACGCCATGCACTCAGTTCCTCAAGATTATTTACTTTTATCACCTTATTCATTGGTAAAACCTTTGATTGCTGTATTAAAAATGGAGATGTTTACATATATTTTTATTCCTAACGTTGTATCTTCTGAGCATTCTCCGTGACTAGTTTTTACATTTATTTAACCAATTCGTGATATAATAGTGAAATGGAGGGAGTGAGATAATACCTGCTTTTCTCTATATATTTTCATCTCGACTGAAGGAAAGATACATACACAGGAAAACCAACGATACACACACAAAGAAAAACTAGAATGTAAACTAAAGAAGGAAGACAATGAAGGAAAGAACAGGCAAACAAACAGACAGCATTGTACTTACTCTTCTCCTCTCTGTCATTCTCCTTCTCTTCCTCCTCTTGTGTCTTCTTCTCCTCCTCCTTCTCCTCCTCCTCCTACCTGAAAATAATGGAAGACTAAGTGATTCACTCTGACACTAAGGGGCATTAAGAATAACACTTCATGAAATAGATAAAAAGTAAGTTAATGGGACCAAAATTTCTATCGTTCATTTGAGTTTTCGGTTCCTTTTAGTAAGTGGGCCTTTTTTGTATATTTTTTGCCTTTATCCAGCTTCCCCTTTTACATAAATAAAAACATTCATTTACCTCCATTTTTATATTTCTCTTTTTCTTGCTCTATTGTTTCTTTCTGCCTTTTTTTTTTCTTCTATTTGAGAGACGATGTAAAATTTATTCGGAAACTCGTAAGGAAATAAATAAAAATAATCCCTGCTAGATGAGAAAAAAAAAAAACCGCTCAATTTCCTCGTTCGACTTATATTCTGTTTCTTTCCCATTGTAAAGAAAAAAAATCAACTCATTCAGAAACTCGTCAAAGAATAAACCTTCCTTGCAAAATGAGAAAGCAAAAGACACTCATTTTCTGTTCAAATTTCCTCCACCTCTATTTTCAATCACACACACACACACACACACACACACACACACACACACACACACACACACACACACACACACACAACTGGAGTAGTCATACAGAAACTCGAAAAAAAAAATACTTAGTGCAAAACAGGACGACAAAAGGCAAACTAAACATGCTAGAACTCCCTAATAGGACCTTGACTCACACTAGCTGGTTCCTTCACGCCCTTGTGCCCTCTCCTGCTGCCTCACCCTGCCCCCACCCAACCCCCACCTTCAAGCACAGGTATGTATTCTAAAACGCTTTACTCTCTCTCCCTCACTACTTTCCAAAGGCTCTAGTTGAAGATACTCGTGTTTTTTAAGGCTAATTTAAGGTTCGGGTGATGAATTTGCAACATTTCTGGTTAATTAAAAAGAAAAACTGTCTTGAAAAAATGCTCGTTGTCTGTGGCCTTGGAAGATTATCGTGGTAAGAGAGCAAAGTGTTTCTGATTACGGGCCACAGTCACACACCGCCTCGCACCTTTATGAATGACCGCCACACACTCCGGAGCGAATCTGTGACCGGTCTTGTCGTCTAATTATTTCACGCTAAATGGAGGCAGGTGAGGTGAGGTTAGGTGAGGAGGTCAGGGTCACGATAGGAGTCAGTGTGCTATCAGAGTCAATGGGATGAAGGGTCGTTTGTTAAGTGGTTTAAGAATATTGATTCTTTTGTAAATTCTTTTCGTTTTGTTATTTTTCTTTTCTTTCCTTGATGTTTTTTGGTGGTTCTTCCTTCTTTTCCTCTCTTTCTTCTCTTTCTTCGTCTTTTTTCCTTCGTCTACTTTTCCTCTTCTTCTTCTTCTTCTTCTTCTTCTTCTTCTTCTTATAATTGTTCTTGTTCTTCATTCTTCTTTTTTGTTGCTGTTGTTTTTCTTTATTTATTTTCTTGTTATAATTGTTCTTGTTCTTCATTCTTCCTTTTGTTTTTGTTATTATTCTTGTACTTCATTCTTCTTCTACTTCTTATTCTTCTTTTGTTGTTCTTTTTCAATTTCTTTATTTTTCTTATTCATCTTATTCTTCATCATCATCTATGTCTTCTTCTGTCTCTACCAAACCCTTTATTATTCAATGACTTGGTCTCTTTTCTCTCTTATAAAGGCATTCTCCATCGATCCTGGTCTCTTCTTTACAACTATGGATTTAAAAGACACACAATCAAACTTCTTTAGCAATTAATTATCCAAGGAACATCATTCTAACTTGAAATATTCACCCCACTACTTTATAACTTCCTTTCAGTAGTCCTAGTATGGTTATTATGCCCTTCCCTTTATTCTTCCCCTTCACTATCAATGAAAGGAAGAAAAACGAAGTAAAATATATGACAGCACTCCTTAAGAAAACAAATTATGACACACACTCAAGCATGCATAAAAAAAAATCGCACATGTGTATTTACGGACATGAAGTGACGCAGAATTACCTATCATTCCCTCCTGCTCGGCCTTGACTCCCCCTTGAAGCAATACGCAGCTATTCATTTCATTGTGAAGGGACTCAGAGGGAACAGAGGAGGAAGGGAGGATGGGAGGAAAGGAGGAAGGGGCGTGGTGGTGGCGATAAGAACTTGTGTGTGTGTGTGTGTGTGTGTGTGTGTGTGTGTTCAGAACCTAACCTTGAAGGAATGGACATGTGGGAGTACAGAGGAGAAGGTCAAGGGTAGGGGAGTGAGTAAGGAATGAGCGAGGAGTGGGCGGGGAGGGAGTGGGAGTGACCGGAGACTAGAGTGAGAGGGAGGAGCAAGTAAACCTGTGAAGTAGAAAAGAAGACGACCTCAAGACGGACCCTGCACGACCCCCGAACGATCCTAAACGACCCCGAACGACCCTGGAAAACTGTGAACGACCCTCTTACACTACAAAGTGCCTCGCCTCCCATACGGTCCTTGAATAACTAAGGGACGACCTGCGTGGGAGGCCTGACACCAGCCTGCTCTCACTCTTCAGCACCCAGACCCTTGCTGGGGATGTCTCTTGTCTATGGAACGCCTTTAGTCTTTATCATATTCAGAAACGCCTTGCTCTCTCACCACGACAAATTTCCAAGGCCACTATAGATGATTAGCGAGGATTTCAAGAGTGTTTCTCCAGTTAATGATGAAGAAAGTTTGTCACTGCCTCTAGAATCGTAAAAAACACTGATAAAAACTCGTGTACATTCAAATAAAGCCTGCTGAAATAGTGGAGGTGATGAGCAGAAGTGTTTGAGAATACGAACCTACGGCCATATTCAGAAACGCCTTGTTCTCTCATCACGACAATTTTCCAAGGCCACAGAGATAACTAACCGGTTTTTCAAGACAGTTTTTTCCCTTATGATAAACTAGAAATCTTGGCAATCCATCACCAGAACCGCAAAAATACTCTTAAAAACACAAGTATCTTCAACTGGAGCCTGAGGAATGTGTTGATGATGATAGAGCAAAGCGTTTCAGAATTCGGGCATCACAGCATTAGTCTCAATTACGTTTCCGCCACACAAACTTGCAAAAAAGGCTATAACTGAAGGGACTGCGGTTTTAAAGTATACGTTTTCATGGTTCTAGTGACAGATTAACAAAGTATCTCTAATATTAAAAGAAAAACGCTCTTGAAAACTCCGCAAATCATCTCCGAGGGCCTTTGAGAATAATCGTGGTGAGAAAGCAAAGCGTTTCTGGCCTGCGCGATAAACTGAACTGAAGTGATCTGACTGACACACGATTCAATTTTACTTCTTATCAACCCTGCAGTGAATGTTTAGCCGCCCTAGCTCTCTCTCTCTCTCTCTCTCTCTCTCTCTCTCTCTCTCTCTCTCTCTCTCTCTCTCTCTCTCTCTCATTGTTCTTTCTGGAACCTGTACCTTTTTCCCACCTTGTCTTCTCACCACTGACTCTTACAGCCACAATAATTTCCTTTCCTATGTTCTTTGACCTCAACACTGCAAAGTCTGACCTCCACCCCTTTCGTTCTCTACCACACTCAAGCACTTCATATACTCAGGATAGAAGTACAAGCAGCGGGTTTAAGCTTATTCAAAAGAGAGATAGACGTAAATTGGTTCATAAATGCATTAGTACATGACTGGAATAGGTTTAATGTAGAGTTAATAGGAAGTTTTAGATTAATAGGTAAAGTCATTGATAGGAGATGTAGGTGGACATGTACTTGGCTTCTTGTGCATAATCTTCACTCTGTTTTGTCGTGTTCGTATGTTTTGAATGCAGAGTTCTTAGTACATTAGTGATATAAAAACACACTTACAATTTCGGACTTGCCCTTCAAAAAACTCGTGTGCTTATGCATGAAAGTGAAGTCGAATAAATGAAATACAACTACGTTAAAAATAAAAACAAGCATAAAGAGAGACTAAGAATAAAGCATAGTGGAGGGCATGAGGCGGAGGAGGAGGAGCAGCATGAACAAACAGCAAAGGAGGCGAGGATGGAGAGGATAACGTGACCTCTGCTTCAGGATTTGATTAAGTAAGCCACGATTTTCCGGCCTCAGATTGCGCGCCATACACGGTCCAATGCCACCTCAAGAGGATCCAATTCGTCTCGGGGATTAAACTAAACATACGTTCCTCTTACACTGACGGGAAGAAAAAGTGAGGCAGGTGGAAAATCGTTGTATTGTATGTTACTAGATGGGAGAGAGATTGGAAGAAGGAAAAAAGATAGACTACAGAAATTAAATGAAATAGAATAAAATGAAATAAAGTAAATAAAAATACGGATATAGATGAAATGGATGTAAATAAATGAATAGATAAATAATACACTGAACGTTATTAAATGGAATAGAGATTGGAAGTAGAAAGAAGATAAATAAGCTATAGAAATTAGAATAAAATATAAAGTAAATGAAAAAATACAGATATCAACGAAAAAAATGAAAGTAAATGAATAAGTAAACAATTCAGTGAACGTTGTAAAAATAGAAAAGACTTTGGAAATAGAAAAAAAAATCTATGAAATTAAATGAAACAGAATAAAATAAAATAAAGTAAATGAAAATACGGATATAGAAGAAATAAAATTAATGAATAAATAAACAAATCAACTGAACCTTGTTAAATGGAAGAGAGATTGGAAGTAGAAAAAAGATAAATAAAATATAGAAATTCAATAAAACAAAATAGAATAGAATAAATGAAAATAGATATAGAAGGAATAAATATAAATGAATGAATAGATAAGCAATTCACTAAACGTTGATAAATGGAGGAGATAATGGATATAAAAAGAACTGTAAAGTAAATAAGCAGTTGCAAAATATTAGAGAGCAAAACCAAATAGAAAGAATAACTACAAATGCCGAGAAATCGAGAAAAAACAGACTGGGAAATAAAAAAAATCACTGTAAAAACTCGCAGGAAAAAGAAAAAAAATAGAAAAAAGAAAGACAAGAACTCGTTAGAAATATCAAGCAACATGAAAAAAAAGAACAGTAAAAACGATTGAAAAAGAAGAATATAGATAAAGAAAAGAAGATAAAGGCAAAATCGCGGTAAGGACTCAATGAAAATATAGATAAATAGAAAAAAATAAAGACAAAAACAACAAAAAAATCAAAGGTAAAAAAATCCATCAATTTATTAAGAAAAAAATTTGAGATTAGAAACAATTGAAAAAAATAAATAAATAAAGGAAAAAAGTAAAATGCAAATTGAAATAAATGTACAGAATAAAAGAAGAAAGACAAGAAATGATGAATTCCATAATAAGGAGGAGAGAAAACGGGAGGAAGAGAAGACATGATGAAAATGGAATAAGGAGAAAATGAAGATAGAAAAGCGTGAAAAATGTTTGGATAGGGAGCATAATGAGAGAGAGAGAGAGAGAGAGAGAGAGAGAGTGACTTGAGTGCAGATATTTTCTTTCTCTCCTCGTCTCTCTCTCTCTCTCTCTCTCTCTCTCTCTCTCTCTCTCTCTCTCTCTCTATCTATCTCTCTCTCTCTCTCTCTAGATATGAACCAGAGGAGGAGGAAAAGGAGAGCAGATACGCAGATGTCCCCTAAACTGTCATTCTCTCTCTCTCTCTCTCTCTCTCTCTCTCTCTCTCTCTCTCTCTCTCTCTCTCTCTCTCTCTCTCTCTCTCTCTCTCTGTGTGTGTGTGTGTGTGTGTGTGTGTGTGTGTGTGTGTGTGTGTGTGTGTGTGTGTGTGTGTATATTGTTAGTATCCTTCTTCACTATTCAGTTTGGCGACTATCCTTTAGTGTTTTCATAATATTTTTTCTTTATCATCGTTTTCTTTCTCTTCCTATCCTTTCTTTCTTCCTTTTTAATTTCTTTCTCTTTATTCTCTTCTTTATTTTCTCTTAAATTTACCTTCTAGCTTTAGTTTCTCATCTCTCTCTCTCTCTCTCTCTCTCTCTCTCTCTCTCTCTCTCTCTGGGCTAATCGTTCATTCAATCTTATATACTTTGAGCATGAGAAACTCGTTGCATACACACACACACACACACACACACACACACACACACACACACACACACACACACACACACACAACGTAAACAAAAGACAAGTTACATAATGGAGGGAAAAAAAAACTCAATTATTATTCCACGAACTTGTACCTTGACGAAGACGAACGGAGGAGGAGGAGGAGGAGGAGGAGGAGGAGGAGGAGGAGGAGGAGGAGGAGGATAGGCTATAGTTGTAGTATTAGTAAAGGATGGAAGAGAAAAAATATTTAAGAAAAATAAAATAAACAAGAAATAAATGAAAATAAAAGGAAAAGAACATACAGAAGCAGAAATTCCTCTTATTTATTGTCTTCCTTCCTTTCCTTCGTTCCTTCACGGGCTACAAGTGTGGGTGAGCTTGTTAGGGCCATTATTGAACCCTTTTTAACCTGATAGTGGACCTTATCGTGTTTTTAAATGCCCCGTAATTATATTTGTTTATATTTGGTGACATTAAGTTTTTGTTACATATTTCCTCTTTTTATGGAGGTAAATTCAATGTATTACTCATAATTAATCTGACTGACTCTATTTTGCTTTAACTCTATTACTGTATTTACTTTATTCTGTCTCTCTCTCTCTCTCTCTCTCTCTCTCTCTCTCTCTCTCTCTCTCTCTCTCTCTCTCTCTCTCTCCACTCTCTCTCTCTGCTTCAACCACTCATCTCTCTCATTCACACCCTGCACAACATGGCTTACCTCTCCACTCTCTCTCTCTCTCTCTCTCTCTCTCTCTCTCTCTCTCTCTCTCTCTCTCTCTCTGCCTCAACCACTCACTCACTCTCTCTCTTCTCCACAGCCGCAGAACCTTGTGTTGATGGGGGAGTTCCCGGACTGTGATGTCAAGCTGTGTGACTTCGAGATCTCGCGTCTTCTCACACCGGGAAGGGAAGTGCGCGAGATTCTGGGCACTCCTGACTACGTGGGTAAGTGTTCCCTATGTTTGCTATTCCACCATAGCTCAGTGGTAAAGTTCCTGGGTGGTAATGGCCATGTCACGGGTTCGATTCCCTTACATGTGATTATTTTTTTTTTTGTGTGGGGTGTGGATAGAGGTTGTGTGTGTGTGTGTGTGTGTGTGTGTGTGTGTGTGTGTGTGTGTGTGTGTGTGTGTGTGTGTGTGTAATCTAATGTCCTTACTTTAATCTTCTTTAATTTAATTTCGTTTCTCTTTATTTTTTTGTTTATCTATTCATTAACTTGCCTTTGAAATAAAAATCGAAAGAGCATACGAAACGGCTCTAGTTCAAATATGTTCAACACTTTTATATTTCTAGTAATATTAAAGAGATTATTTCATATCAACATAAGAATCAGTTTGGAAACCACGCTAATCATCTCTGTGGCCTTTGAAAATAGTAAAAAGAGCATACGAAACGGCTCTTGTTCAAATATGTTCAAGACTTTTATGTTTCTAGTGATATTAGCAAGATCACTCCATCATCAACAGAAGAAACAGTCTAGAGAACCCGGCTGATCATCTCCGTGGCCTTTGAAAATAGTCGTGGCGAGACAGCAACGCGTTTCAGAAGACGAGACGGGACTTGGGTACGTGGAGTCTCGTGTAACAAACCCAGTACTAGTGTTGGGAATCTCTGCAGGGGAAGGCCACACAAGGGATGAAAAGAGCACTCGACTAATGAAGGAGAGGGAGAGCACACCTTATTAGTCTTGCTTCCCCTCCAGACCTGCATCTTGGGCCGCGGTTATGACTGCATTAATCCTACCCTCAATTTATATGGATGAGAGAGAGAGAGAGAGAGAGAGAGAGAGAGAGAGCATTACATATTCCTTCTCTTCCTTCCTTCTTTCCTTTCTTAGTTACTTCATTTTTCCTTTCCTTTCTCGTTTTATACAGCCACTAATAAGTTCATCCACAGATAGAAAGATATTAACTGATCTCAACACACACACACACACACACACACACACGCTCGGTGGTTAGAGCGCTGGCTTTACAAGCCAGAGGACCGGGGTTCGATTCCCCCGCCGGGTGGAGATATTTGGGTGTTTCCTTTCACGTGTAGCCCCTGTTCACCTAGCAGTGAGTAGGTACGGGATGTAAATCGAGGAGTTGTGACCTTGTTGTCCCGGTGTGTGGTGTGTGCCTGGTCTCAGACCTATCCGAAGATCGGAAATAATGAGTTTTGAGCTCGTTCCGTAGGGTAAACGTCTGGCTGTCTCGTCAGAGACTGCAGCAGATCAAACAGTGAAACACACACGTAGCAACAACATAACCTCAGTCTACATTCTATCACCTCTTATCATCTGTTCTCACGTGTCCTGCCTCTCTTCTTCTCTGCCGGTCAAGTTATCACCCGCTACAGGAACCACGAAGCACCTCTAGCCCTCTCCCACTCCCTCTTCCCCTCTCCCTCTCCTTCTGCTTCTCCTTCTTACTAAAAAATATAAAAGTGGGTACAAGTGGAACATCTCTCTCTCTCTCTCTCTCTCTCTCTCTCTCTCTCTCCACAATTGAAAAAAAATTAAACTATAATATCTGAAGAAAAAACTCCTTTCTCATTATTTCTTTCCTAACCTTTCCTCTTTCCTTCCTTTCCTCTCTTTACAAAAAAATAAGATAAGGAAAACAAAATTATCTTATCGAGAACATGGAAGACCAACTCTCTCTCTCTCTCTCTCTCTCTCTCACAAAAAAATAGAAGACAGACAGAAAAAAAAAAGTGAATAAAAAGGTAGGAAAGGCTTAATCTTCACCTTATCAGAAACAGGAGAGGGAATCGCGAGACAAGGACAGAGGGCAACACACGAGCGGGTTCTCAGAGAAGGAAAGATAACTCTGGTAACATCCATCGACACTGACTCACCTACTCCGTCTTGTTGCCATTCATTGCTCATTTATCTCCACCTCCCTGTGACGCATGAAAATCCCGTTCTAGTGTTTTTTATTTCTCCTTTTTATCATGTTTTATAACGAACAGGTTCTTGAAATGGGACTTGATTACATTTATAAACAAGACCTTCATATTTTTGCCCTTTAGGTTTTATAGGCAATTTGGAATCTTGTTTTTATTTATTTATTTATTCTCCTCGGATTCTCTTATTTTCTATACCATATTCTCTTACTCATTATTTCAAGGTTCTATATACTGAGTTTCTGATGCGTGTGTTTAGTTCTTCTTGTTTTATGCTGCGAGGAATTCTTACGTATATTAAAACACTGCGATATCAGCATTACTTCCACTTCAGTATTGTTATTTTAGAGGTAGATCTATTGGGATTTGATGCTGTGTTTAATTTCTTTGTCAATATTGTCAAGAGTCACGTATGCAAACTTTAGAGCGATTTTAAACATTACTTTCACTTTCGCTCTACTACTATTACTACTATTACTACTACTACTACTACTACTACTACTACTACTACTACTACTACTACTACTACTACAAAAACAAAAACAACAACACCACCAACAACAAACACCACTACTACCACCACCACAAACAACGAAAATTAGAAAAAAAAACATGAATAATAAACACGAGCGGCTTTATTGTAATGCCTCGAAAAGGGAGGACATGAAATTCAACATCTCATTAGCAGACTTTCAAGGACAAACAGTGAAACGAGTCCTGGGTAAACCTTGCTGCGACGCCCACACCTGGACCCACGTGACGGACAGGTAGCCATCAGTGACACGCCAGGACAGGAGGAGGAGGAGGAGGAGCAGGAGGAGATTTTTACGAGAAACGAGGATTAATGTGAAAAAGAATCTGCATATATCAAGTTTTACGAACCGCAAGTGTCATGGAGAGGAGGAGGAGGAGGAGGTGGATGAGGTGGAGAAGAAGAAGGAGAAGGAGAAGAAGAAGAAGAAGGAGAAGAAGACGAAAGAGAAAGAGATGGAGGCAGAAGATGAAGAGAAGGAAAAAGAGAAAAAGAAAATGGAATAGAAAATATGATAACGACAACATAAGAAAAACAAAACACTCACCGATCAACTGAAACCCAAGAAACACACACACACACTAACAAAAATCGAGGGGTACAAAAGACAATAATGTTGAGGAGACGAGTGGTTAACCACTCCTCAGATAGTGGTGACGGTGACTATCTCGTGAGCTGATGTGAGGCGAGGAAAGCCGAGGGAAGGCGAGGAAAGGCGAGTGGAAGTGAGGGAAGGCGAAGGAAGACGAAGGAAGGTGATGAGAGGTAAGAAAGGGCAAGGGAAGGCGAGTGAAAGCAAGAAAAGAGAAGAGAAAGCTATAGAAAGGCAATGAAAGGCGAGGGAAAGTAAGAGAAGGTAAGGGGAGGCGAGTAAAGGGAAGAGAAAACAAGAGAAAGCTATGAAAAGGAGAGGGAAAACTATGGAAGGCGAGAGAAGGCAAAGGAAGGTAACGGAATGGAGGAGAAGGCTAAGAAAAAGTGAATGTATGCTAGGGAAGGTGAAAGAAGGCTGGGGAAGACGAGGTAAAGTGAATGAAGGCTAGGGAAGGTGAGAGGAAGCGAGGGAAGGTAGAAGGCTAGAGTACAAAGGAATACAATATTATCAGATGTCTTAAACATTCGTTTAATAGAAGTAGATTTTTGTTGTGGGGGAATTTTTTTGTTGTATGACTTTTCATATTTCGCGCCAGTCTTCGGATGGAAAGCGATGGGTGGGAGGCCTTTGCCTTTGCTATCCATTTTCTCTAGCATTACTTTAGACTGAGTAAGGGCCAGTAGGCCTGCTGCTGCTTGTCCCTCCTTTGTATTCCTTTGTATTTCTCTTCCTCCTCCTCTTCCTCTTTTTCCTAAATTTTCTTTTAGTTCCTCTTTTCTTCCACTTCTTCCACCCATCTCATCACAAACATCATCGTCACTTCCATTTTCGTCTTCGTCGTCGTCATCGTTGTTATTAATGACATTCTTTCCAAAAGAACTCTTTCTTCTTCTTTTTCTTTTTCTTTTCTTTTCTTTCTCTTTCTTTTCTTCCTTTTTCTTTTTTTCTTTCTTCTACTTCTGGAACTTCTTCTTGCTCTTCTTCCTCTCCTCCTCCTTCTCCTCCTCCTGCTGCTGCTGCTGGTCTCTTATCTAACCACTTACCCAACCACCGCCACGTCCTGCACTGGTGGCTGGTGTCCTTAACTGTGCTGAAGGCGAGGCTGGCGTGTCCTTCCCTGGTGGTCCTGTTGTGGTGGCGGCGGGCGAGGGACGCGTCGGCCTCGCTAAGGTGGCAACAATGTGACGTGTGACGGATGGGAACACTGGTAGTCCCGCGAAGCTAATCAAACGTCACCTGGTTCACCTGATTTACCTCTTACCCTCACCTGTCTTCACCTGGCTCTGTTTACCTTATCGAGATTCTAATCCCTCCCTCTGCTCTTCCCTCTACAATCTTCCTCATTCTTTATTTTTTTATGTAATGTAACTTCCTGTATTTCTTTTATTTGTTGCTCTTCATGATTTTCTTCTTTTCTTTGTTGCTGGTCTTCTAATTCATCTCTCTGTCTCTCTGTCTCTCTCTCTCTCTCTCTCTCTCTCTCTCTCTCTCTCTCTCTCTCTCTCTCTCACACACACACACACTCTCTACTTATCTTCCTTTCTATGTATTGTAACTTCATCTACTTCTTTTATTTGTTCCTCTTCTTGATTTTCTTCTTTTCCATGTTACTACTCTTGAAATTCATCTCTACTTCTTGTCTTCCTCATTGTTTCTTTACATTCATCTAACCTAACCTCTTCTACTTCTTTCTTTACTGTCTATATTCTTCCTTCACTTCCTTGCTATGGTACTTCTCTTTCTTTACATTAGTGTAATTCATCACAAACAGTCTCGTAAATGCCAAAAAGTTTCCAGCTGTTTGATTTATATTTGTGCTCATTTCTTTCCCTCCTCCTACTTTCCTTATGATGATTGATGGTGATTGACAGGCTGGTGTATTTGCTAAAAGGGTTACACGGAGCCTTACAGGGATGGACTGTCATGACATCAGAAACATGAGTGAGTGGAGACACAAAATATCAGACAGGCAACACAAAACATGAGTTACAGGCACAACACAATGTCAGTAAATACAAAGAGACACTCAACCTTTAACAATCAATTTACAAAGACAGAATGCAATGAAAGTAAATATAGAGAGACACTCAACCTTTAACAATCAATTTACAATCATCCTTCTACATTCTTAACCAAAAAGTCTCTCCTTTTTTCCACCCAAGACACTCCTCACTACTAAACACAACTTCCTCGCCACACACAGCCCAGAAAAAAACGATTCCTTGCTTTTCGTCTTCTTTCTCCTCTTCCTGCACCTGAGATCCAACAGCTATAGTATATCAAACACAACTTTCCTGCCACACACCCCAAAGCAAAACAATTGTACGCTTTTTTCATCATTTTCCTACTCCTGCACGTAAGAACCTAGAGCTCTCTAACGCCCACACCAAGACAAATTCCCTCGCCTTTCCTCTTCTTCCTCCTTTTCCTGCACCTGAGATCCCATAACTATCGCACCAAAATTTACGTTCCTCCCACACAGACCAAAGCAAAGCACCAAACTTTTCCTCTTCTTCCTTCCCCTGCACCAAACATTCTAGAGCTCCCCAACACCCACACCAAGACAAAACTATCTCTAGCTTTCTTCTTCCTCCTTTTACAACTAACATCCTGCAAATATCGTACCCAAAAACTGCCTTCCCACAACACGCACCAAAACAAAACTCTCTCTCTCTCTCTTTTACCCTCTTCTTCCTCCTCCTCCACCAAACATCCTAGAGTTCCCCAACACTAGCACCAAAACAAAATACCTAGCTTTCTTCTTCCTCCTCCTGCATCAAACATCCTACAGCTTCCCGCCATCCACATCAAAACAAACCACCACCACCACCACCACCACCACAAACAGGCACCACGAGGAGACGTCTGGCGCCATTCACAAGCTTAACAGAGGCCGTGGCTGATGCGGCGCTCGAGTAGAATTGCTAATGGACCGCCACACATCCCGGAAAGGTCAAAACAAAGTATGATATGAGACAGAAGGATGGCGCGAGGCTGCCACCAACTTAACAAGGAGACTTGATAAGTGTATAAAAGTGAGCCGAGGAGGAGGAGGAGGAAGAGGAGAAGGAAGAGGAGGATGGGGAGATCACAGTCCACATCCTGAAGTTACGGAAACAAATATGGTAATGGAAACTACGGTCTTGACTCTCCTTAATTGACAATCTTGCCAGGTGACTCTTACTCAGGTGTGTGTGTGTGTGTGTGTGTGTGTGTGTGTGTGTGTGTGTGTGTGTGTGTGTGTGTGTGTGTGTGTGTGTGTGTGTGTGTGTGTATGTGTGTGTGTGTGTTGATTTTTCTTTCATTCACACACACACACACACATAGTCTCTCTCTCTCTCTCTCTCTCTCTCTCTCTCTCTCTCTCTCTCTCTCTCTCTCTCTCTCTCTCTCTCTCTCTCTCTCTCTCTCTCTCTCTGTGTGTGTGTATCCGTCAAGTCACCATTTTTACTTGATCTCCTCGTTTGTTTTTGTCATTGTTACTCCCTTATGTGTTTTGGCGTGTTTGGTTTTGCTTCTCCTTTTGTTTGTTAAGCCTCTTTCTCTTATTACTTACAATGCTATGGCTTGAGTGCTTTCTATGCTTTCTATTGGTTTTCATGTTCCTGCATATCTTTACCAACTGTCTAAATTTGCTGATGACACACAATCATACACGCACACACACACACACACACACACACACACACACACACACACACACACACACACACACACACACACACCTCTTCTAGTGCCCTTCCACTGCTCCACATTATCTCCTCCTCCTCCTCCTCCTCCTCCTTCTCCTCCTCCTCCTCCTTCTCCTCCTCGTCCTCGTCCTCCTCCTCCTCCTTATTTTTCTCCTTCACACACCTCCTCACCACCCCACAACTTATATTAGTGGGCTTATAATAGGAGGAGGAGGAAGAGGAGGAGGAGGAGGAGGAGGAGGAGGAGGAGGAGGAGGAGGTAGGAGGAGGAATGAGAAGGAATAAGAAGGAAAAATGATGAAATGTAATGGAGTAAGTTGACAATAACGAAACGAAGAGGTATGAGAAGAGGAGAAAGAGAAGAGAGGAGAATGAAAGAAAGAAAAAAAAAAAGTAAAACAATGAAAAGGGAAAGACAGAGTAGGAGAGTGGAGTAGAAAATAATGTGAAACTTGTGAATAAGAATAGGAAGGAAAGAAAAGGGGAAAGAAGAAGAAAGAAGAGGAAATATAAACAAAACAAGGAGAGAGGAAAAAAAGAAAGCAGAAAAGAATAAAAAAAGTAAAGCAGGAACGAAAGAGATATGATGAGAAAACAAATAAAAAAAAAGGAAGAAGAAGAAGAAGAAGAAGAAGAAGAAGAAGAAGTAAGTGAAGAAGACATGAGAGACAGCGAGAAGAAGAAGAATAAGAGACAAGAGAGGTAGACGAATGAAAGAAGAATAGAAAAAACACTAAAGGAGAAAATTGAGCCGATAAAATTAAAGACAGAGAAGAAAAGGAAGGAAAGAAGAGAAGAGAAAATAATAGAGAAGAGAAGAGAAGAGAAAAAAACAAAGGGAAGAGAGAAAAGAAAGAAAAATAAAGTAGAGAAGTTAAAAAATAAATAAAAGAGAAGAGAGAGATATAAAGTATAGGAAGGAGAGACGGAGAAGAGAAGGAGAAGAGAAGAGAGGAGAAAACTAGAGTGAAGTTAGAAGTGGAGGAGAATGGACGAGAAGCAAGAGGCAGCTAGTTGTGGATAATAAATGTCTCGTGCCTTATAGAGTGCTTGCAGAGACCGCGCCCTCGTGTGTGTGTGTGTGTGTGTGTGTGTGTGTGTGTGTGTGTGTGTGTGTGTGTGTGTGTGTATTCCCCCCCCGCCCTCTCTCTCTCTCTCTCTCTCTCTCTCTCTCTCTCTCTCTCTCTCTCTCTCTCTCTCTCTCTCTCTCTCTCTCTCTCTCTCTCTCTCTCTCTCTCTCTCTCTCTCTCAGTAGCACAGTTTCGCTGCGTGGTTTACATTCACTTGGCGCTTGTTACCGATGACATGCATAAGTCTTCGGTGCGATACCATCAAGAACGGTACCGGGTCTGGGCGGTACCGGAACGGGGCGGTACTGGGGCGGGGCGGTACCAGTCGGGGCGGGAAGGGACGAAGAGAAGCAACGGGGCAAAGGAGGTATTGGGAAGGCGAGGTTTGGACAGGATGGGGAGGTAAATAGGACACAAGAGAGAGAGATTCGTGGGTAGAAGGACATAGCTTGGTTGGATAGAGTATTGAGTGAGTGAGATGGTAAAATACGCAAGGGAGAAAAATAATTAGAAAAAAAAAGTTAAATAAAAGGTAAGAAAAGAAACCTTACCAAAAACACTTAACCCCTTCAGTACAATGACGCGTTCTCTAATTCATTCTGTTAACTACTCGGTGATTTTATACAGCTTCAGAAACTCTTATGGGGCATTGAAATAGTGAAGACTGTGGCCATTAATCCTCTGACCTTCATAGACTCTTCCTAATGTCAATAAAATCGTCTAATCAGACCCAAAACTCAAGGTAGAAATGCGTCCCACTACTGAAGGAGTTACAGAAGGGGGAAGAAAGAGTGAACGAAACAAAGAAAAGCGGGAAATACGCTTTAAAGGTTCACAAATTTGTAAGTATATAATAACAAATAAAGTAAATTGAGCAAACCTTTTAAGCAATGCACTTTTTTTTTCATTCTTTCGGGTAAAACAAGACTTTAATTGGACAAAGTTGATGAGAATACTGTAGTGAAATAAAAAGGCAAAGAGAGAGAGAGAGAGAGAGAGAGAGAGAGAGAGAGAGAGAGAGAGAGAGAGAGAGAGAGAGAGAGAGAGAGAGAGAGAGAGAGAGAGAGAGACAACAATTAGTACCCTCCCAAGTCACTCCACTTCATCAACACAAACTAACAAACACACACACACACACACACACACACACACACACACACACACACACACACACACACACACACACACGGGAGAGAAAAAACCTGCCCAAACAAAGAATCCACGTGTTTTGAATCTCAGCGAAGTTTCAACCACTACCTCACCTCCTATTTAATTAAGCAGGTAACATACAAGAGGCACGCAGATTAATAGCAGGTGGGATAAGGGTGATGCTGATATCGTGTACCCTTGATATCTTATACACCTGATTATCTGCTGACCCTAATACCGACGCGTACCTAATGTTTGCTGGCCCTCGAGCTTAACACCTTTACTGGGACGCATTTTTACCATGAGTTTTGGGGTGTGATTAGATTATCTTATTTACATTAGCAAGGTTCTAAGGGAGTCAGAAGGTTAATTGTCCAGTTCTAATCATTTTAATCGCCACATGAGTTTCTGAAGCGGTATAAAATTGACGAATAGTAATAAGAATAAATATAAACACGTGTCCTGGTACTTAAAGTGTTAAAGTGATTTCACCTACTTTTGATAAACTTTCTATGTCTGGTACTGTTGTTTTTTTTTCGTGAATTTGGTATCTTATCTTTTTTTTTTTTAAACCTGGTACATGTATTTTTTTTTTCTTTATTTTTCATTTAGACTGTGATCGTCTTGTCAATCTTGAGTTTCTGATGTGTGTGTGTGTGTGTGTGTGTGTGTGTGTGTGTGTGTGTGTGTGTGTGTGTGTGTGTGTGTGTGTGTGTGTTTGGTACTCAGTTTTGCTTTTTTTTTCTGAACCATTTTCGTAAACCTGGTATATGTTATTTTATCCTTATTTTTCTCTTTATTATCTGATCGTCTTGTCAATCTTCCGTTTCTGGTGCGTTGTATTTAATTTTTTTGACCAGTACTTCATGTGTTCTGGTATAAATTATATAAAGTCTCGGTATTTTCTGGTATTAATTTCTTATCTTATGGTATCAATTTCTTATCTTATGGTGTTTCTAATTTCCTCGGTATCCATTTCATATCTTTCTAGTACTTGTCTTCTAGTATTCCTTGGTTTTTTTTTTTATTCATTCGATATTTCTTGGTATTTGTGTTATTTTTCTAAATTATATATTGTTGTATTTATTTCTTATCATCCTACCATTTGTCATCTTCTAGTATTCACTTGTTATTTTCGTGTCTATTTATCTACTGGCGTTTATTTATCTTTTGGTATAATTATCTTCATCTTTCCGTATAGCATTCCGTTATCAGCAATTATGTTATTCTATGGTCGTGTTATCTTTCATCCCCAGTACCTTGTGGTGTGTAGTACCCTTGACCTCTATTATCTTGTACAGCATCTATAGTATCTTATCTCCCTTCTTTTATTCATTCCTGATGCTTAGTATATCCACTCAGGCTGTGATGAGCTGCGATATTTGATACAAGGCTTAACTTTTGAGGCTTCGATGTGATTACTGTGATTACTTTCTCTCTGGTTTCTAGATAGGAATGGAACTGGAGGAATGTTCGGATGATTTAAATTTAATGGGAAGTCTCGTAGTAAATATTTGTTGCTTCCATAAATAGACTCGCCAAAATTGGACTGCGGATCAAGCTGGAAAAAAATACCATCATTATATGCCGCTCCTAAAATAAAAGATAAAAAAAAACAACGTAAAGTAGAAGTTAGAGTAAATAGGATAAAACTGAACGAACAATAATGAACTGAGTCTTAGAGTATAAAAGTAAAGGTTCCATTTTGTCTCGCCTTACATCCGGTTCAGGTGAGGTGACGTCAAGGGAAGTGAAATGAAGTCATGGAGGGAAAAATACACAGTCTGGGTCAAGCAAGGAGTGTTGGGACCTACTTGGTGATGCTAGAAAGGATCGAGGAGTGAAGCAACTTTTAATGACGAACTTAAGTGGTCTCAGACTGGAATAATGAAGCAAGAAACAGTCGAAACTCAGTAATATGGAAAAGCTAAAGAGTAAAGCAAGTGTAGGAATGATTAAGCAAGAAAAATAAACAAAACTCAATTGTATACTTCAGCCCTTCAGTGCCATGACACGTTCTCATTTTCATTTCGCTTACTACCTGGTGATTCTACACAGTCTCATTAACTTAGGTGGAGATTAGAATAGTGAAGACTCTGGCCATTAATCTTCTGACCTCGATAAACCCTTCCTAATATCAATAAAATCGTCTAATCATACCCAAACTCACGGCAAACATGCGTCCCAGTACTGAAGGGTGTTCAAAAAGCGAATGGGGAAGAAAATTGTATACAAAACCAAACAAAAACAAAAAACAAAAAAAAAAAAGTATAGAGGTGATGAAACCAGAAGAGAAAATGAATACAAGACATCCAGTTATGTACTTCAAACGATCGAGGAACGAAAAAAAGGGGCGTGAATTACCAAATGAAACAAAAAAAAAACTAAAAACACACGAAACCTCTAAAACACCCCCAAAAAAAAAAAAAACGAGTGAAGCTAAGATACTCAAACCCACTGTCGCCATTTAAAAACACCAAGAGAGTGAAGAAAGTGAGCCGAAGTTAACTAAAAACAAATGATGAAGCAAGATACAAGGATGACCAAGTTACTGAAACCTACTGATGCCATTAAACCCCTTCAGTACCATGACGCGTTTCCATATTCATTCTGGTTACTATGTAGTGATTTAATACAGCTTTAGAAACTCGTGTGGGGGAGTAAAATAGTGAAGACTGTGGCCATTAATTCTGTGCCCTCCACTGAACCTTGCTAATGTCAATAAAATGGTCTAATCGTCAACAAACCTCAAGGTAAAAATGTGTCCCAGTATTGAAGAGATTAAAATTACTCGTACAATGAAGAAAGTGAGTCAAAGTTATCTAAAAATAAGCAAGAAAGAAACAAGAGCGACTAAGTTACTGTCTTATTACACTTTTAATGAGGCATCGAACACACAGGGCTTTGTCTGAATGAAAGTTCCTAGATTGCCTCGATAGCCTTGAGCACCTGATGGATGGGGACTCAGGGCACGCTCATATATCACACTCACAGCCACGAGGAGGAAATGATACAAAATAATACGAGTGTTCAAGCGTGACTGAATACGACAAGGAAAATGATGCGAAATTATATTAAACGCGCTTACTTTTGTCTTGTCTTTTAAACTGATAACTGAATTGACTGAGTGAAGATATCCAGCTTTCTTTTCCTGAGTTTGGTAATAGTGATTGAGTGTAAGAGTGAAAATGCTGCTTTGGTTTTCTTATTTTCCTTTTTTTTTTTTTTTATATATCTGAGTGAGTGAAAATATAGCCACGTTTCGTTTCTATATTGCTCTGAGTTTAGTAATGATTTAATTGAGGAGTTAAAGTAATGTTAGGTTTCTTTACTCTTATTTCTTATTGTTTAAAATAGTAAGTGACTGAAGGAAAGAGAGAGAGAGAGAGAGAGAGAGAGAGAGAGAGAGAGAGAGAGAGAGAGAGAGAGAGAGAGAGAGAGAGAGAGAGAGAGAGAGAGAGAGAGAGAGAAACATTAACATTTCCTAAGGTATATGTGTCTTACTGCCTAGAAATAATCATTGG
>NC_059290.1:4304224-4306724 GCF_017591435.1 Portunus trituberculatus
AATGCAGGCGATCCCACACGAAATCAGAGCTCGCCACTCACCCACCTATCGAGGCTTATAAGAGAGAGAGAGAGAGAGAGAGAGAGAGAGAGAGAGAGAGAGAGAGAGAGAGAGAGAGAGAGAGAGAGAGAGAGAGAGAGAGAGAAACATGCATACACACACACACACACACACACACACACACACACACACACACACACACACACACACACACACATACACTCACTTCGTCGGAAATTCTGTTACGGGAAGAAGGAGAAGGAGGAGGAGGAGGAGGAGATGGTTATGTTAGAAAGAATTATGTTTTGATAACGAACTTAAATACATAGGTCATCTATTTTCACGTGTGAGAAAAGCTAAAAGAGGGAAAAAAATGGAGAGGAAGAGGAAGAGGAAGAGGAGGAGGAGGAGGAGGAGGAGGAGGAGGAGGAGGAGGAGGAGGTGTGAAGGCTCATTATGTTATCCCATCTAATGTAAGACCAGAAATGAAGCAGAGGGTGTTTATATAATTCACCTTTAAGAAGAATTCGAACTGAATAAGAAATCAACGGATAAATGAGAGTTATGCTTTTTTATGTAAGAGTGGAAAGCAAGAACAACAAAAAAATGGCCCATTTAAATCCCGGTCCCCTTGCCGATCCGAAAGAATTTGCCGAAAAGTGAATAAATGTCTTGAAACCTTCCTCTTAAATAAAGTCAAGTCAGAGGAAATTGGAAACGTCGAAGCCGTGGTACAGTGGAACCATGCATGCTTTGGGGTCCGAGGGGTCTCCAAGCGCACGGGCTCGAATCCTGTCCACGGTCCGAGTTGGGCTTCCTGACTCGGGGCAACGGTTTCCTAGGGGCGGGCTTTGAGGTAGGAGGTGCCCCAAAAAGTACCTCCTTTAGCCCATAAATTCCCGTGAAAAGCCCACATGGTATAAAAAAAAGGTATGAATGATTAAGAGTACCTACTGGTTAACTCTTGTTGGAGGTACAGTTAATTTTTCTAGATAAACAGAGAAATATAGAGGAATAGAACAGACTCATTAGTAAACTCAGCAATCGTATCACTAGAACCTTGTCAACATAGATATATAAATGAATAGGATGAAAAGTGAATAACAGATAAGACATGTTTTATAAAAGGACAACCACGTCTATGTACTCTTAGTGGCTTCTTGTAACTCCTTATATTACTTTCTCACGTACTAATATTAACACGCGAAGGCTGGAAGAGTGAGCGTACAAGTAACACAGTTCTGGATGGCGAAACGAAGAGACGAAACGATGAAAGTTGAGGGAATAACTGCAAAAACTAGGTAGCTTCCCTTATATTACTCTCTCACGTACGAAAATAACACATGAAGGTTAGAAGAGTCAACGCACAACTAACACAATTCTGGAAGGTGAAACATGAAGAGAAAAAACGATTGAAGCTGAGGGAATGAATACAAAGGATTGGAGTCACGGAGTAAGAGACAAGAAACAGACAACTGGAGACACCTTCATAGCCTTCTCACTCAGGAATATAGCGAAAAGAGAGGTTGTAGTAGTATTTTTAAGTAAGGTGAGGGAAGGGAGAGGAGTGTGAGAGGAGAAGGAGACACCCACAACCTACACACGAGTCTTTCTCACCCACGCAATCCTTCAACCAGGTAAGAGAAAAGGGAGAAGGTGGGAGAGGGAGAAGGAAAAGGGAGAGAGAGAGGGAGGGATAAGAAAATGGGAAAGGGCCGGTGAGGAAGAAGAAAAAGGAAGAGGGAGGAGAGGAAGAAGAAAAGGGAGAGGGGCGGAGAGGGAGAATAAAAAGGGAGAGGCGAGGAGAGAGAGAAAAGGAGAGGCGGGAGGGAAGAAAAGGAGAGGCGAGGAGAGGGAGAAGAAAAAGGGAGAGGGGCGGGAAAAGAAATAGGGAGAAGAGGGAAGAGGAAGAAGAAAAGGGAGAGGAGAGGGGAGAGGAGGAGAGGAATAAGAAAAGGGAAAGGGACGGAGATAAAGAAGAAAAGGGATAGGGCGGGAGAAGAAAAAGGGAGAAGGGGGGAGAGAGGTAAGTAAAAGGGAGAGGGGCGGATGAGAAGTAAGAAAAAGACGTGCAAGAGTCAACACTTCGCGACAGTGGAAGTGAAATTCTCCTTAGTCATGAATCTGCCCACTAATAAGGTGAAAAGACGAACTGACGACACTGAGTAAGACTTCCCTCAGCCCCTATGCATCTCTCTCTCTCTCTCTCTCTCTCTCTCTCTCTCTCTCTCTCTCTCTCTCTCTCTCTCTCTCTCTCTCTCTCTCTCTCTCTCTCTCTCTCACACAGTTCCTACAAGAGCATTTTTTCCCCTTTTCTCTTTCTCTATTCTTTATTCCTTTCATCGAGTGAGGTCTCTGCAGTATACAAAGTGAGTGTGTCTGTGCCAATCTCGACGGAGGGTCAGGAAGGAAGGGGTCGGTGATTCCCGCCTTGACACACCGTCCCTGCTTTTGGCGAGGTGAAGTATGCAGAGAAAACGCCAAGATGGGTACGAGTCGA
>NC_059290.1:4311724-4369224 GCF_017591435.1 Portunus trituberculatus
TGAATAGGTAAGGGAGGGAGTGAAGAAGGGTGTAGTGTGGGAGCAGGGAAGTTAACGGGAAGATTTCAAGTGGGTGGGACAAGAGGGAGGAACCAACTCCATTAATAAGATAGAAAAAAAGAGAGCAAGATGAATGAAGGAAGGAGCCGTGAGAAGGTGCAGGTGGAGGTGGACAGGTTAATTAGGTACAGGACACACCTGGCACCTCGCTGACCTGCCAGGTGATGGGAAAGTCTCCGGGTCCTGCCACTACGAAATGATGCGTGAGAGAGAAAGAAAACTGAGAGGTGGAGTTTGAAAGGTGTAGTGCAGAAGAAAAATTATTGAAGAGATACTACATTTATAGATTAATAGGTATCATGTAAAATAACAATAATAATAACAATAGCAGTAACAAAGAGAATGATAATGATAATAATAATAATAATGATAATAATAATAATAATAGTAATGATAACAATAATAATGATAGTGATAACGATAAGTAATAATGATAAGAATAACAATGATAATAATGCCATGAATAATGACGATAACAATAATGATAATGACAGTGATGATAATGAAAGAAAAAAAACAAGATTGATATCAAGGAAGGAAAGAAAACCAATAAGAGAAAGAATGAGAGAAGGAAAGAAAGAAGGAAATGTTAATGAATAGATACAGATATAAACACAAAAATACACAAAATAAAACAATAAAGTCTGTGTATAAAATGATAAGAATTAAATAAGAATTCAAATATACTGTTGCATATTGTGTTGCAGAAACTTGTACTGTCTCCATTGGGGGGCGAGAGAGAGAGAGAGAGAGAGAGAGAGAGAGAGAGAGAGAGAGAGAGAGAGAGAGAGAGAGAGAGAGAGAGAGAGAGAGAATGTGATGAGTTTGTTGATTACTATAAAAAAAAGTCTGTGTGTGTGTGTGTGTGTGTGTGTGTGTGTGTGTGTGTGTGTGTGTGTGTGTGTGTGTGTGTGTGTGTGTTTGGGAACCCCATTATTCAGTTGTATTTTTCCAGATGATAAAAAAAAAGTGTTACTAAAAACTGTATTACAATGAACGTGTTTTGATAAGTTTCTCTGTTGTTTTGAATTGCGTAACTTAAATTTTTGCTTTATCTTGATTTCTATTTGTGTTGCTGTAAAATGTGTGGACTAATTATTGTGTTTATTTGTGTTTCAGCCCCAGAAATCATTCTTTACGAGCCGATCACCACCAAGACGGATATGTGGTGAGTAGTTGGCGTGGTGTGGTGTGGTGTGGTGTGTAGTGTGTCGCGGTGTGGTGTGGTGTGGTGTGGTTTAGTGTGGTATGAAATGGTGTTGCGTGGTGTGGTTTGATGTGTGGTGTGGTGTGGTGTGTTGCTGTGGTGTAGCTTGGTAAGGTGTTGTGTTGTGTGCTGTGGTGTGGTAAGGTGTGGTGTGCTGTGTTGTGTTGTGTTGTGTTTTGAGGTCTTCTGTCTCTCTGTCTTATCAATCACGTCACAAATAATCTGAAACCAAAATCAAAATAGTTTCATGAGTGTTGTGGGTGTTTCTTCAATGTAATAACGATCTATCTCCATCATCTGTCTGTCTTGTCTGTCTGTTTGTCTACTTGTCTGTCTGTGTGCTTGTATCGAAGTGTCAATGAATGTATCTGTGTTAGTTCGTGTGTTTGTATGTATGTATTAATGTATCAGTGTATTAATGTGTCTGTTGGTTTGCATATGTGACTCATTGACGGACTGACTGACTCTCTCTCTCTCTCTCTCTCTCTCTCTCTCTCTCTCTCTCTCTCTCTCGACCATTTTGCATTAGGTGACAAAATTTCAGCTTTGCCACTTAATTTCACGTTTTCGTAGTGTAGTGGTTATCACGTGCGCCTCACACGCGCAAGGTCCCCGGTTCGATCCCGGGCGAAAACAAATAATTTTCTTCACGTTAATTGCGTTATATTGTTGCTCATGAAGTTAATACGAGCTAGAGAGACAACCAGATTGAGCAAGATAGATAGACAGAGATGGAGAGAAATACAGGGATAAAGAGATCTTCCTCTTCTTCCATTTCACTCTTCTTATCCTATCTCATTCCTCTTTCCCACATTCCTTTCCCTCTCTTCAACTCTTCTCCCTGTCACTTATAAACATTCTGTACATTCTTTAAGGTCCCATCTCGCCTTTCCTCTCCTTTCCTTCCCTCTTCTCCCCTGTCTTGCCTTCTTCTACTACCTGTTGTGGCCACCTCGTTACCTGCAAACCACACCTGGCAGTAAACAAAGGGAGTTTAAGAGATGTTAATACACCTTAAGTAGCGGGAATGTTGTTGTTGCCTGCCCTCCCAGCTGTTACCTGGCAGAACAATGTAGCACAGTGTTTGCTGTGGAAATACAAGGGAAGTGTTCAACAGGAGGATAAACGAAGCGGAGGAAGGTAATACAAGATTTGATCGTTACTGAAAGAAGCAAAGTATGGATAAGACGTCAACACACAAAATTATAGAGAGGACACCAAATGTTAAGAAAATATTCAGGATAATCTCAAAGTCAAGAAAATGCTTAACGTTACGAAGAATACATTAATAAGAGTAGAAATAATAGAAGAATGAGATCGTTACTGCAAGAAGCAAAATAGAACAAGACACAACACTCAAAATAATAAAGAGGACGCCAAATGTTGAGAAAATTTTCAGGATAATCTCAAAGTCAAGAAAATGCTTAACGTTATGAAAAATATAGATCGATGGAGTGAAAATAACACAAGAATGAAATGATTACTGAAAGAAGCAAAATATTAACAAGACACACAACACACACAAAAATAAAAAGAAGACGCCAAATGTGTGAGAAATTTGTCGGAATAATCTCAAAATCAAGAAAATGCTTCACATTAAAAAAAAAAAAAATCACTGAATAATTAAACACACGAAAAAGCAAGTTTGTTTTGTATCTGCCGAGAAATCTGAAGGTTGCGTCCCTCATTTTCTTCTTTACTTCCTTCCTTCTTCCTTCCTTCCTTCCTTCCTTCCTTCCTTCCTTCTTTCCTTCCTTCCTTCCTTTATTCCATCAATTCTTTTTTTCTTTCGTAATTTCAGATATCCTCCCATTTTTTCCTTTACATTCCTTCCTTCCTTCCTTTTCTCTTTTTTTTCCTTCCTGATGTGATCATTCATCATATTCAGAAGGAACTGACGTCAATGAGAGAGAGAGAGAGAGAGAGAGAGAGAGAGAGAGAGAGAGAGAGAGAGAGAGAGATTCTTGATAACAAATAAAAAAAAGCTAGCAATGATTCTCTCTCTCTCTCTCTCTCTCTCTCTCTCTCTCGTGATGAGCGAGGGCAAGGCGCGGTGGGTTTCGACACTCTGGCTGATAAGACGCCCAAACTTATGACACGTATCCCTGAGAACTGTCCGTGGCTTGTGGACAGCTGGGCTTGACAGGCAGTGACAGGAGGGAGGGACAGACGAGGTGCCCTTTTAATAAACCCAGTAAGGCTTATGGAGGGGCCGCCGCGGAAGCCTTGGACAGGAGGGAAGACACGATAAGGCATTCTCATATAACCTCATCAAGAAATTTTATGTGGTGGGAGTTGAAAGGCAGCGACAAGGCGACAAATCCACGCCTAGGAATGTTTTTTGCTCTTTTTTCTTGGTCTTTTCTTTCTGTAGTGGTATTTGAATAGGGTTTCCAGTTGAGAGAGAGAGAGAGAGAGAGAGAGAGAGAGAGAGAGAGAGAGAGAGAGAGAGAGGGAAAATGGAAATGAAATGAAATGGTCTTCAGTTCAAAAAAATAACTTCCTGTTTGACTTTTGGGAGAGACAACGAAGCAGACTCCCATTACTCTCTCTCTCTCTCTCTCTCTCTCTCTCTCTCTCTCTCTCTCTCTAGTCTAGCTTCCTTCATCTATAAAAAACACACAAATACTTCTGACGCAGAGATAATTCAGCACGCCTTCTCCTCCCGTGCAGGTCCCTGGGCGTGCTGGTGTACGTGCTACTGACCGGGTTCCTGCCCTTCGGAGGCGATACAGACCAGGAGACTTTCTTGGAGATCACCATTGGAGAGTTGGACTTTCCTGAGGAGCTTTTCGAGGACATCTCCGCCGAGGCCATTGACTTCATTAAGAAACTGCTGATCCGCAAACCCCAGTGAGTCTTCAGAGTATCAAAACCTTTACTTCTCTCACTCTGCAGTGGACAATCACCCTTATGTGCTGGAGAATAAGTGCTTTAATCTTCCATAAGGTCTTGAGGTAATAGATTGTCTAGTAATATTGATCTTGGTCTCTTCTTCCTCTCTCATTTGGCTGATGGGAAGGCGAGGGTGTAGTGATAATCTTGGTTTAATGCTACAAACACAGACACACGCCCCATATGTTACTTTATCACGGGCTCGTCTTAGGATGTAGGAGACAGAAGCCGGTTACTCATTAGCGCAGTGTAAAGGTATTGGTCATGCAAGGGTTAACATGTCAGGGTAAAAATAAGTTATAATCACATAAAGTTCACTTACTCCCACCTTCTCTAAATATATGAATGTTTATTTCTGCGTTTTATTACTCAGATTTTTAGCAAGCTTCACTCTCTGCTCCCTGGTTGTGGTTCTCTTCACACTTCCTCTTCACCTCTCTCATCCCTCAACTCCTTTACTATTTACACGTCACCTTTTTTTTTCTTTAACCTTCACCTCTCCCTCTATACAACCGTTCATTCCTTCCCATCATCCCTTCCTGTCTTCCTTCACTCTTGACCTCTTACGTTCCTCCTTTCTGCTTACACCTTATCCCTTTACTTTTCACTTCCTCTATCCTTTACATCCTTCGCTAGTACCTGAATGATTTCTAACTTCACCTTTACTTTATTTTTCAATCTTCACACCCTCTTCCTTGTGTTCTTAATCCATCCCTTCACTATTTTCTCCACCATACATACCCTTTTACTTACTATTGCCTGTTTCTCCACTCTTCATCAAGCATTCACCCGCCTCACCTGTCACTCTCTTTGCTCACACAGGTCACGGATGAGCGCGCGGGAGTGCCTGGAACACTCCTGGATGAAGGCTGACCTTAGCAAAGCCAAGATCCCGCCTCAACCACTCAAGCCACCGACGTCCCTCCCGCTGACCTCTATCAACACACCCCTGGACGCCACCTCCATCCTCACCTCCACCTCAGCACCGTCCGCCACCACCCGCGCCTCAAGTGTCCATTCCCCTTCCCTTATATCAGCGCTCTCAGACATGATCACAGGTAACCATGACCCGCACGCCCGCTCCTGCGCCTCCCTCAGTAATACCCCGGTTATGCTCACGCCCACAAATACCACGCCCGCAGCTGTGACGCCTTCCAGCACCACGCCCACTGTCCTGACGCCCATGAGCTCCTCCCCCCGTGACATTGGCTTGCCTCCCATACACCCTTTATCTGGTCCCAAGTCCTCAGCTGTGAACTCTGCCTACTCCTCCACCAACTCCCTGTACCGCGGAGGCTCCAGGCAGAGTTTGGACCGCGCCAGAAGCCTCTCCAAATCACGAGAGGTGCTCTTTGAGAGAATGCAAATGTCCAACCAGAAGAAAACTCTCTCCAAATCCCGTGAAAGACTCCACGAGGGACGGCTGGGTCTCTCCAGGTCACGGGAGGACCTGTGGGCCCTCAGGTCCTTCTCCCACTCCGAGGAGGCCCTGTCAGTATTCAGCTGGTTGAATCAAGACGATTCCATTCACAAGAGCTGCAATAATGTCTTCCTGCCTATGCTTCCCATGCTGGATGAGAACAGAGTCTCGGGTCGTCTGTACAAGAGTCTGGCGTCCATTGACAAGATAGACGAAGTGGGCACGGAGACCAACGAAGGCAGTGAGAGACAGAGCATCTTCGATTCGAGATTCTCCATCAATGACGAAGAGTACAACCACCTCATCACCAAGTACAACACCGCTGTCAACAGCCACAGGGGCACGGCTCAGGGACAGAAGGCAGGACGGACCAAGAGCCCCGTGCCTGAGAGGGGGCGCCTGAAGGACACAGAGTATCGGGGTGGTCGTGGAGCCTCGCCGTGCCAAAAGTCTTGCGCAAGACACACATGCCGATCCGAACCACAGAACATTTCCAAAAGCAACCGATGCGATAGGGTGAAGCGAGACGTCAAGAGGCGCAAGGGAAAGAAGGATAAGGATAAACAAAGGACAGAATCCCCGGGAATGAAGCAGCCGCTGACAGATTCCAAGACGCACAAACACAGCGAAAAGGCAACAGACAAGGCGCCAGCAGGATGTCGTGCCCCGTCCCCCAACAAGCGCCGCGGCTCCGTCTCCCACATCGAGCAGAGGATTCAGGAGAGACACGAAAGGCAGCAGGAGAAAGAAAAGCTGGAGAAGCAAGAACGCCAAGAGAAACAAGAAAGGAGAGGATCCGGAAGAAGCGGCACTTCAACTCCTAAACGACGAGACTCAGACGACAAGAGCGCCAGCCGGGAGAAGCAGCGCAACACAAAGAACAAGAGCGGCGAGGCGGCCACCAGCACACCTAGGAGTTCCTCGCCACCCAAGCGAAACAAAGTGACTAAGACGAGGTCCACCAGCAGCGAGGCGTCCCCAAGTTCTTCGCTGGAGAGTGTCAAGGAAAGCTCAGAATGGAAACGACGCAATTCCAAACACAGTGAGTCGCGAGAGTCGCCGAGACCTAGGAAGGGATCATCCGGGGCTTCCAGTCAGACTGCTGAGAAAGGCGAGAGGAAGCCAGACATGGATGAGGCCTACGTGTCCCTGGAGGAGCCTGTGGACGACGGTATCTTCAGCAGGAGTGAAAGCATGGACAGCTCCAACACCCTGGAGTCTGACCACACCGTCCGCGCCACAGACACATCCTCCGACACCCTCGAGTCCACCTTCAGCACCACGGGCATCCTGGAGAGTCTTGAGAACGCCTCCAAGGAAGTCTTGGAGAAGCCAGTGCAGATCCAGCTATCGGAGAAACATGAACTCGAGATTTCCAAGAACAAGCAGGTGACGGAGAGCGTGGTGGTGGAGGTGCGGCCCGCGGCGGACTGCGTGGCGGAACTGTCGGCCATCCACGAGGAGGAGGACGAGAAGGTCGCCTTCGCTCGCTCAGTGTCCACTAGCAGTGATATTGGCAGTATGTTGAGCGAGAACAGTGAGGCAGAGAAGGAGGAAGGATCCGCGGCACCCTCAAGGACCCAGCAGGAACCCGACCAGCACCTGGCGGCTCTCACCTGGAAGCGACGCGGCAGGTCCATGAGCATGCAGCCCAGCGACCCGCCGCCCTTTTCACACCTCCACCTGTGCAGGTCAAACTCCTTCAACCTGGGCATGCCTCTCGATAACATGGTGGCGGCGCCGTGGGGGGAGGTGTGCGATGGCGCCATCAGCCGCGCCCTCGAGATGTTCAAACTGAACCCCAATGACCTGACCACCTTCGGCAGGAGCGTGCTGGAGCGGCGGACGTCGCTGCAGAGTCAGTAGCAGCGGACTGGTCGTCACACGCTACTGGTCGTGTACAAAGGCGCCGTGCGACCCTAAACCTTTGTTGTATAGGCAACGACTCTTGGCAGGCTGCTGCTGCTGTTGCTGCTGCTGCTGCTGCGCCGAGCTTTGTGATAACGTTACTCTTCCTCTTGAGGCTACGTGACGGCTTCTGCGGGGGGCTTCAGGACTAGCCGGCCTGGGTGGCGAGAGGCCCCGGGACGCAAGGGGGACTGGCTGTGTGGCGAGATGGAGGAGGAAGCCGACAGGAGGCCGACCAGTGATACAACTAACCCAATACTGAGGCTCTTGCAATAATACATGTGATGTACTTGTTTCTCCGTGCCTCTAGCGGATATTTATGTTAAGTCAAGTTAAGTTTATTGTTACGGACTACATAGTGGACGTTTGATTCCTCAACCTGCACTTTTCCAAAAGTGCCCGGAACACATATGGTAAACAGCTTTAAGCTATGTACATAAACACTCCTCGTTAGCACCTAAGGTTCCCGGGGATGGTGGCGGCTTTTGTCTCGGCCGGCGGGCCAGCGCTCTCTTCCTGCGACACGTCCGACTGTAACACACCTCTACTTTGGGCTTTACATTCACCTGTTAAAAACCTGCTTTTTCACGTGTAACAACCACTACCCTTATAGAATAAGTCAAGTCTGTGTGACTGTACAAAGGGGAGGCCCGCGGCGGACGCCTTCCCTGTGACGCGGCGGGCGGCGGGCCTTCCCTGCACAGGAGGCTGCGGCACAACACTAACACGCTCGGAGGCATACTTAGGCGAACTGATGCGAGTCCTGCTAGTCAGCGTACCATTAGCTTTCATGAGGGTAGTGACGCCGCGGCCGCGCCAAGCCTGCGACCAACGCCAGGACTGGGATCCGGCGGAGGGTGGACGCGTGGATGGGTAGGTGGGGACGCCCGCGCCTGGGAGGAAAGGGAAGCGCGGGGAGGGAGATTTGGTGGCGCAACAACTAAGGAGAAAAAGAGTAAGGAAATCAGAGGAGAATAAAAAAGGTGGAGGACCGAGGAGGAGCAAAAAGGAAAGAGTGGGGTAAGGAGAGCCAGAAGAGATAGAGAACGAAGTATTCAAAGTAATAATATAAACGAACACGGGAGGTAAAGGATGACTGAAGGTCACAAACAAGAATGTGCAACGGAATAAAGTAACCAGGATGAGTGGTGGCAGCCGCGTGGTGTGAAAAAAGAGTGCTGCATTGAATGAAAATGATGGCTGGGGCGTGAATGGGGCATGAATGAACAACTTCCTGGGTAAACGTAACTTTTATGAGTGACTAATACGAGTACGTGCGTCAGTGAATGAACGTTGAACCCGGGAAGCTTAACAAAGAGCAAGAAGATGAATGAACAAGAGATGAATGGAAGGAGGAGTGAAAAGAAGGGCGAATGCTAATGATTAATGGCGGAGTAAAGGCATGAATGAAGAAACGTGATCAGGGAGTAGGTGAATGAGGCGACTTGTGAATGGATATGAATAAATGGTGCGGTGTGGGAGTGAGTGCATATATGGGCAGGGCGAGGTGGAGTGGGGCGGGGCGGGGCGGGATGTGACAGAGGGATGGGACAGAGTAGGTAGAGCTGAGCATGGGCAGAACTAAACGGGGCTGGGGCGGAACGAACCAGGACGAGGATTTGAAGACTGAGCCGAGATGTAACAAGGCGGAGGGAGGACAGTAAGAAAAAAGTGAGTATAGAGAAAAGAAATAAAACTAAACTAAGAGGGAGAAGGAATTGGGAGCGGGTCTGGGCGGCGAGGGATAGACTGAACAGAGCGGGGTATGACAGGATTATGAGGGCTGAAGTAAATTTAATTAGGATGGTTTAAGGTTCAAGGTAGCAAGGGCGGGGTAAGGCGGGGCAGCCACTCGGTGTCCAGAGTCCAGTGCAGGCGTGGCAGCGTCACACGGCGTCACACGGTTTCAAGTCAGCTAAAACCAAAGTAGGTGTACAGTACTTTATTCTCGTATTAAGGACAAAAAATATACGGTGTTCCAGGAAGCAGAAATAATGGATATAAATACAAATATATATATAAGCACACCATTTTGGCTTTTATTCTTATCCCACCTATAGTTCATTAGAGCTACACCTTGACTCTTCACCATTACTAATTTCACTATTCCACCACTAAAGGGAGCAAGACGCAATACTATGAGGTAAATATGACAACATCTGCGTATCTCACCTGTAGTTAATTGGTACCACGCACATCGTAAGTGCCCACCTGTGTTTACCTGCACCAACACCACACCTGCGTCACAAGGTCAAATGAAGGTAACAGAAGCAAGTAAATATGTGATCTAATGAATTAATAAGATCTATATATCCTATCTATTGCTAACTGGCACCACCTACGTCTTAATTGATCACCTGTATCAACTTCACACCTGCACCATGCTCAGTCAAGTAAAGGTACTGAAGCACTTATCTGCAACGATACCTCAATAACCCACAAGCCCAACCTATCGCTAATTGGCACACCTTATTTGTTCACCTCTGTTTACCTGTATGACTCTCACACCTGTGGCGAACAATGTGGAGGAGGAGCATTGTAACTCGATATCTTCCTAATAACTAGATAAGGAGTTAATCGCAAATCAAGGAACGAACACAGAATGCTACATTTTTAACCCTTTCAGTACTGGAACGCAATTTTACCGTGAGTTTTGTGTACGATTAGACTATTTTATTGACATTAGGAAGAGTTTATAAAGGTCAAAACATCAATGTCCAGTCTTCACTATTCTAATCTCCCACGTAAGTCTCTGAAGCTGTATAAAATCACCAAATAGTAGGTAGAATCAATATGGAAAGGCATCATAGTACTCAAGGGGTTAACGAATGTGTATCAAGCCTGACGCAGCAGCAGGGAGGGAGGGTCGTGTTATCTATGCCTCGCTTAAGTAGCCTTATGTGGCCGCCGTCTCAGCGCCATCAAGTACGCGTGTCAAAGAAACCTGCACACGAACACAACAATCAACTTCCACTGGAGAGAAAAAAAAAAAAAGACCGATACATCTTTCGACACTAGCAATGCGATCAGAAACTGCGAATCACCTGAAGGACACACACACACACACACACACACACGCACGCACGCACGCACACACACACACACACACACACACACACACACACACACACACACACACACACACACACACACACCAAGGTAAGAGCAACATGTAAGCACTAATAGCAGCATCGTATAAAGAAACAATGGTGCATCAGGTATCAAGAAAGAGTAATGCTGGTGGGAATTGCAAGTCACCTGAAGGAGGCACACGGCGGCAGGAAAGTAGTCGCTGGTAACATTGGTAAATATGCAAGACTACAAGTATAGAAACTAAATCTTTAATCCTTTATCATCTACAAAGAAAAATGTATATTTTTAAACTGGTAATGTCACACACACACACACACACACACACACACACACACACACACACACACACACACACACACACACACACACAGTCAGCTTGAATAGCCAAATAGAAACATTAAATCAAATCGGAAAAAAACACCAAAACCTCAACATCAGCAAGCACCACCACAGTCACCAAGGAAAGCAATGTCGTATCTCTGTGAAGGCGCAATGCTGGAATCGTAAGTTGGCCGAGCACGAAGCCACAGGTAAGGCTCGCAAAACACAAGCCATCTCGGTGACCTTGAACCAGCAAAAGGCGTGGGGCGAGGCGCAGTAATGATGACTCAACCCGGCCACCCGCACCTGTAATTGCCGCCGCTATATAAGCCGCCACCGGGATACTCGTAGATAAGAACACTCGGACGGCAGACGCGGCGTCCCTGACACTGCCAAATCACCAGTTCCCTCTGATGGCCCCCTTAGGAGCGGCAGCGTCACACTGGCGGCGACGAGGCGATGGAGGGAGCCAGCACTCGACCACCTCTTGTCTGCCCTCCCGCCTGCCCACATTTGTACCCGAATCAGCCTGTGTTTATCCCTTCATCAGCAGGCGATCAAGAGAGGCGGCGGAGGATCAATGCTAACCGCTGCGGGGAGGATAATGCGCCGCTGCGTTGAGGAAGAAAGCGACGCCACCACCAACTAAAAACGGTCATCAAATCCGTGCTAATCCGTCACCGCTGAGTCTTGATGATTTGAATCGCGCTAAGAGAACTGCCCGCTTAAGGTCAATGTTACGGGCCACACTGTGTCCCGCGCGGCTCAGTATGCAAGTCAAGTGCGTTAGCCAGTTGACCAAACCTTGTATCGCAGTGCCGGTAGAGGCATGCAGCGCTTCCCGCATAGACGACTGGAGAGGTCAGGCGTGTCAGCTAAATATTTGCCGTTCCTTTCGACACACACCATCACCTTCAGTCACCCTTACTACTCGTAAAACTATGAAGGTAGAGAAAATTATACAGGGTCAGGTTCATTGGTGTTCCGCGTGTGGTAAGTAGTGGGTTGTGTTCACAGGGAAGCAGCGGTGAGTGCACACCCTTGGAAGGCGGCCTTGACGTGCTGGGTTACCGCGGGACACCAGGTGAGCGAAGGCAGATGTGGGTGTTGTCGGTGCCGCACACACGCACTCCTGCACGCCCGCCACCACTCCTTGCAGGAAATGGGAGGACCTGCACATCAGCCGCACAAGGATGTGGCGCTGAAGGATATCAGTGACGCTTCCTTGAGGCACAACCCGGGACACTGACACGCGCTGCCTCCCTTGCTACACAATGTCCTTCAAGTGTCACCTCACGGGACAACATAGCCAAGGAAAGTCGTCCCATATGTTTAGAATAGAAAACACACACACACACACACACACACACACACTCTCACTCTCTCTCTCTCTCTCTCTCTCTCTCTCTCTCTCTCTCTCTCTCTCTCTCTCTCTCTCTCTCTCTCTCTCTCTCTCTCTCTCTCTCTCTCTCTCTCTCTCTCTCTCTCTCTCTCTCTCTCTTCATCTTTAACGTCGAAATATCTATAAATTAATCAATCTTCCTTCCTTCTTTCTGACACTTTGCTAATTAATGTTCTTTCACAAAGCCAAAATTTAGATAATCAATGTCACTCATTCTTCTACTTTATCATAATCAAATTAAGACTTCCCTATTTTCCTCCTCCTCGTGTCTGCCTATCATGTGTGTGCTAAAGGCGAGGCGACTCAGGATGGCGAGGCGACTCAGGATGTTCAATATGTTTATCTAATATTTATAAATTAAAGGACGTAGAAAGGAATATATGGATGGGAAAGACTGTACATGTTTTTAATCCTAACATCCACTTCCGCCTGACCGCAGCACGCACAGACCAGGCAGAGAGAAGGAAGAAAAGGAGGAAAAGAAGAAACCACGTTGTAATAGTAATAATAATAGAAACGACTAGCATTAATAACCTCACCAACATATGAAACGCCCCGCTGTGCTTAGAATGAACACTCAGACAAATCAAACCCAATAAACGCCTGTTGAGAAAGAATCGGACCATCCATCAAGCTTTTAATCCCTTTAGTACTGTGCTGCGTTTTTATATTCATTCTGGTTATCATTTGGTGATTTTATACAGCTTCAGAAACTTATGTGGGTATTGAACTAGTAAAGACTCTTGCCATTATCCTTCTGAGCTCCATAGATCCTTCCTAATGCAAATAAAATCGTCTAACCATACCCAAAAATCAAGGTAAAAATGCGTCTCAGTAGTGAAGGAGTTAATAAGACTGAAGAAGGCTTTACCACTTCCCCTACATCTGTCACTTCAGCGTCTTCAGGAGGTCAAGGAACTTCCCCGTTACCGCCGAGAAGGACAGGGTAAACAAACAGACAAACACTGGGTGGTGGTTCGCGGCAGGAAGGGGAAAAAATAGATAAAATGTGATATATTTTAGGCTCAAGGACGGGTAATGAGTGGGGAAGACGCCTCGTGCACCTGTGTTTTGGGAGTGACAGAGGGGCGGTGACTCCCTTCGCTGGTCTTGCTCTTCCTGGTGTGAGTGAAGGGACGAAAGGGAAGGATGAGGAAGAGAGGGTTTTCCGTTGTTGTTGATTTTGTTGCTGTTGTTGTTGTGATTTTTGTTGTTTTTGTGTGATCAACAGCACAATCTCTTACAATATTTATCTAACGTGAAACATTCCTAATTAGTTTGTTTAATTTTCGTTTTTTGAGGTGAGAAAATGACTGAACACTCATCTCATATCCTATTCAGTGACATACATTTTCAACACACACACACACACACACACACACACACACACACACACACACACACACACATGAAGGAGCAATATGATGTCCCTCCATTTTAAGACGAAGACAACTAAAGTAAGGAAGAAAATAAAGTAACTCGAACAATCAACGACATTTTATGGATTACTTTGACTTAATTTCCTTCATTTTTCCCCCTCTCCTTCACAAACGACAAGAAGAAAGATGAACAATTATTGATGGGAACAAAAATAATAGACGAACAAAAAGTAAATGACCAAGAACATATGAAGAATAGATGAAGAGCGAATAATTAATAGCAACACTTCATTACCAATTTTCATTAATCATTTTGTACAAGCGACACGAGAGGAAGATAAATTAATGAGAAAAAATAACATCCTTTCATTCATTCCCTTATTCTCTTTGGATGAATGAAGGGATAAGAACAATAGTAAGATAATAACAAATGAATAAGGAAATGGTAAATTAAAAAGCCTTTCACATTTTTCTTATTATTCTCTTTGTAAGGAAAACATTATTAGTGAACCGGACATTGAGTGTGATGGCAGCCTGGAAACATTAAAGTCATAAAGATAAAGACAGTATAGAGAGAAGATAAAGAGAAGAGGATATACTTAGAATGGAAACTTTAGGAGAATACTGTATAATACTAAAAAGAGGTAAAAATTAAGCAAGTGTAGGAATATAACAAGAAAGTGAAATTAAGAAAGACAGCAGAAAGAAAGCGAGGTGAATGTAACACGATAACAAAGAAATAAGAAAAAGAAAGAAATGTTATGTAAATCAGAAAAGAATAAGATGATACTAAAAGAAAACAATAATAATGTCACGATTTGAAGTTATAGCAATCGTAGCTAAATATTTACTATAACGAAACACTTAACTCAAACCAATACACCAAGACTCAAACGAAAACACCGTAGAATATACATGGAAAGGATCGAGAACCAGCGTCAATCCTAAGTGAAAATCAGACGCCTCTTCAGAAATACTGCTCTCTCATCACGACTACTTTTCAAGGTTACAGATGGTTAGCCAAGTTATCAAGACTCTTTCTGCTGTTAGTAATGTAAAAATCATGTTAATCTGTCAATAAAACCATAACGGCCCGCCCGTAACATGCATTACTACCATCACCTCCTCCGCTTGTTACCTCGTTCGCCACCTCTCCGCCTCCCTTCCACGTCACCGTCTCGTGAACCTTCCACGCCACCGTCTCGTGAACCTTCCACGTCACCGTTTCATGAAGCCCGCTACTGTCCCGAAGTTGGATTCACGCGGCCCCTTTCGACTCAACCGAAAGTGTTGAGCCAGCTCTTGGTTTTCTGGATTGGCAGTTGAGATCCAAGCCTCAACCAGTGAACACAACGCCTCTTGGTTCTGCCGTGGGATCAACCATCACCCAGCATTTCACCACTGCGACACCGCATAAGTATCACTTCCCTCGTCCGTGTTTTCCACATTGCCTCTATATAGGATTAGGATTATTGTTAGGTATTAAGTTGGGTTCTTTATTGTTGTATTTATTACTGTGTTATATGTATATGTGTATGTCATTTTCCTGTGTTTCATGTTATATATCTGTGTTTCATGTTTCTTGTTATATATGTGTCAATTTCATTATGGGTTATTAAAGTAGCTTTTAAAGTGACCCCTTTGCATTTCCTCACCAGTTGAACCTGCAGTGTTTTTTTTTATTGTTATTGTTCACCGGCTCTCCGATGCCAATCTTACCAGTTTAACCGGTGAACGTAACAATTGGCGACCGTGACAGGACCATTATAACCCATGTTCAGTGTTCCATTTTTCCAGTGACTTTTTTCTGTGATTGCTTGTGTTTCTGTGGTGTTGTGACTCTGATGTGTTTTTTTCTGTGACTTACTCTGCGTGTGGTTTAAATTTACCTTTGTGCGATCAAGTGGCTCCTTTTGGGTTAAACGTGCTTCGTGACTTTCATTGGTATCGCATAGCAGTGGTAGAGCAGGAAACCAGGTAGAAAGGCGTGTTCACCGATAGCACTTATCTCTATTTTTGCACATAGGCAGGTGTGTAATAAGTGTTATCCAAGTGTTGGGATCATCATATGTTCATGCGAACCCTCAATCCCTCACTTCGCGGATCATTTTTCTCGCTAGTTAGAATCGGCCATTTTAACTAGTCTCTCAGACTAATCCGCCTCCTTATCAATAACAAGTCTCAGTACAATTCGCTCCTCACTCTCAAGTCTCGTAACTAGAGTAATCCGGATCCCTCTTAATGCCGTAACTCTCTAGTTTACCCCTCATTAGTGATTGTACTCATAAGTGTTTACTTAAGTATAATCTAGGTAATTTCCAAGGTTGCCTTTATTATCACTCTGCCAAGTTCCTCACTTAAGTAATTCGCTTATCATTTTTTTTTGTTGTGGTTTAACATCTATTTAATATGGCTTCCGCTCAGTTTAACGTTGAAGATTTTTGTGCCGACCCTTCTCTGGAACAACTTAAATATGCTAATATAAAGAAGGACCAATGGAAGACCATCGCTAAACATTTTGATGTTCCCATCACGTCTCAGATGACTAAAGAGGTCATTAAGAATGTAGTTGTTGAACATCTAGTGCAAGAAGGTCAGTTGCTAGGAAATGCCATAGAAGAGTTAACTCCCATGTCAGCCTCTACGAGGACTATAATACACAGTCCCCAGGAAGAACAGGATAAGAGTAGGATAAGTCAATGGGAAATTGAGAAGCTTAAACTAGAATACCGGATGCATGAAAACAAATGCAACTACAGGCAGAAAAAGAAGCAAAAAATGCAAACAGGCAGAAAACAGGAAAAGACAATGCAAGCAGAAGACAGAAAAGAAAATGCAACTACAGGCAGAAAAGAAGAGAGAGATTTCAGTTACAACTTAGAAGGCAGGAGAAAGAGTTAGAAATTCAGGAGTTAGCCCTACGAAATGACGCTAAGTTTAGAGGGAAGAAATAGATATAAAGAAACAGTTAGCAAGCTTTAATCCTGCTACAGCTGCTCCGCTAGTTCCCCCTTTTGATGAATCTGATGTTGACGGGTCATTTCGCGCTTTTGAGAGCATTGCTAATAGGAATAAATGGCCCAAGGATCAGTGGGTGTCTCTCCTTGTCCCTAAGCTAGTAGGAAAAGCTTATAGGGTATACAACGGCCTTAGTGATGAGGTAGAATATGAAGAGATCAAAGGTAACATTCTAGACGCCTACTCTATCACTTCTGATGGATACAGACAGCAGTTTCGAAAGTATGTGAAACCAGAGTCTCACACCTATGTTGAATTCGCTAGTGAGAAACTAAGACAATTTAAGAAATGGTTAGCCGCCCTTAACATTACCACCTTTTCGGAGTTGCTCAATCTAATGGTCCTGGAAGAATGGAAGAACAAGTTACCATTTAATATTCTGAGGCATGTGGAAGAACGGGGAGAGAGTGATCTTATGTCTGCCGCTAAAGTGGCTGATGCGTTTGCTTTGTTGATGGGATCCCTGGGTAGTAGAGGTCGTGGTTCACTGTCTAATGTTAGGTCCTCCTTTGGGGAAGGTTTTGGGGCGCGGGTGGTAAGCCAACCGGATTCTCGCCAAATGCATATAATTCCCCCTGGTGTACATACTGTAAGAAGCCAGGTCACACGATCCAGAAATGTAGACACCCAAATTGCAAGGGTTCTCAACGTCAATTTTCTTTTGTGGCCCCTAGACCTAACACATTTGAGAACAAGAAACCAGTGGCCCTAGCTAACCCTGTCAACTCTCCTCTAGAACTTTATGACTCGTACATGTATCAAGGTAAAGTGTCCCTGACTGATGGTAAAGACAAGGCAATAAATATCAAGGTTCTGCGTGATACAGGTGCTGCCCAATCCATCTTAAGGGAAGATGTCATCCCTAACATCAAACAGGCTTTCACTGGGGAGAAGGTGATCCTTACAGGTCTCGAATCACAGCTCTCCTATCCCTTGGCTAATATTAGCTTACAGTGCCCGTTCATTTCAGGAGAGGTTGAGGTAGCCATTAAACCTGGTGAACTGCCAGTACCGGGGTACATCTTGTACTGGGTAATGATCTTGCGGGTAACTTGGCTGTTCCAAACTTAATTGTTCTTGATTCTCCCTTAACAGAAAGTCCCACTAAGACCCTGGACGAAACATCCCTCACTTCTTCCCAGTGTGTGCAGTCACCAGGTCTCAGTCCAAGTCCCCTGCCCTTTCATCACCTCCTCCACCAATGATTGCCTCTACTGACAACTTGTATAATAACATCATTTCAAAGGAGAATTTGATTAATGCTCAGGAACAGGATCTCACTTTGGCTAAGATCAGACATGTGGCCAGTGAGACAAAGGATATGTCTAAATTGCCTTGTTTTTATTATCAGGAAGGAGTCCTGATGCGTGCCTACAGACCTCCTGAACTGAAACAACTAGACACCTGGTCAGAAACACATCAAGTTGTCATCCCTTGTCTGTAAGACCAGCCATTATAGAACTAGCTCATGATGGATTGTCAGGTCATCTAGGCATCCAAAAACCTACAAGAAGGCTCTTCAACATTTTTTTGGCCAGGAATGAAAAAGGATGTGTCACACTATGTAAAAACATGTCACATATGTCAAATTGTGGGTAAGCCTAACGAACGCCTTGTGCCAGCTCCTCTGACGCCTATTCCAGTTCAGACGGAGCCCTTCGAAAAGATCATACTAGACTGCGTAGGGCCCTTACCCAAAACCAAACGAGGGAATCAGTATTTGTTAACCCTCATGGATCCCACTACCAGGTACCCTGAAGCATTCCTCTTAAGAACATCACATCAAAGACCATTGTAAAACATCTAATACATTTTTTCACCTCGGTAGGAATTCCAAAACAAATTCAGTCTGACAAGGGTAGCAATTTCACTAGCCATTTTTTCCAACAGATAGTGAATGAGCTAAACATCGACCATGTTACCTCCTCGGCTTACCACCCCAATCCCAAGGCTGTCTGGAGCGGTTTCACCAAACATTAAAATCCATGATGAAGAAGTATTGCTTGGAGCATCAAGGAGACTGGGATGAAAGTATTTCTTTCCTTCTCTTCGCTTTAAGAGAATCTCCTCAAGATTCTTTAGGTTACTCCCTTTGAATTACTCTATGGTAGACAGATCAGGGGCCTCTCAAAATATTAAAGGATCAATGGTTTACTCAAAATACTCCTTCAAGCCCCAGTGTGTCTGACTACATCAGTAACCTTAAGAATAAAATCAGTGAAGTCAGATCTTTGCTAAATCAAACTTCCTCAAATCTCAAACTAAAATGCAACAGAATTCTCTTCCCAAATCTGTCATGAGAAGTTTCAAACCAGGAGACAAGGTTTTACTTTTTCTCCCACTCCAGGCAATGCTCTTCACAGTAAGTTCATGGGACCTTATGTTGTGGCTCAAAAACTAAGTCCATTAAATTATGTGGTCCACACTCCTGACCGTCGTAAGGATTCCCAACTTGTTCATATTAATCTAATGAAACCTTACCACTCCAGAGAACCAGAGGACGACTTGTCTCGCGCTGTACCTGTATGTCTGGTAGGAAGGAGTCTGGTCCTGTGCCCCCCGAGGAAGAGTCCGACATCGAATTCCTCTTCTCGTCACCTAAAGGACGCCCCTCAAACAGCCAAATCATGTCCAACCTTGATGAGGTGTTTGTTTCCTTAACACCTTCACAACAGTCTGATCTTAAAAAGTTATTGCTAGACTTTTCTGAAATCACAGGTGACCTTCCAGGAGTTTGTAATACTATCCAACATGACATAACATTAACATCTAATGACATCAAGCCTATAAGACAACCAGCCTATCGCATTTCACCCATTAAAAGAGACTTGATGAAAAAGAGGTAGACTATCTGCTCTGTCATCACCTTGCAGAACCTAGTATATCTCCTGGGCTTCTCCTGCCTGTTAACATCTAAGCCAGATGGTAGTAGTCGATTTTGCACCGACTACCGGAAATTAAATAAAGTGACGGTGCCAGACTCCTACCCATTGCCCTTGATAGAGGACCTTATAGATAGTATAGGAGTAGCCAAATTTGTAACCACTATAGACTTGCTTAAAGGTTACTACCAGATTCCCTCTCGGACGAGGCCCAAATAATATCCGCCTTCATCACCCCTTCGGACTATACCAATACACAGTGATGCCCTTTGGATTGTCTAATGCTCCCGCCACCTTCCAGAGGGCTATAAATTACATAACTCAGGACTTGGAGGGAACATCCGCGTATCTGGACGACCTGGTGGTGACTGCAGACGACTGGGCAACACATCTGACCCGTCTTCGGAGGCTGATGGGTCGGTTGCAGGAAGCCGGGCTTACCATCAACCTGGCCAAGTCCACCTTCGGGAAGTCTACGGTGGTCTACCTGGGACATGTGGTGGGGAACGGCAAGGTTCACCCCAAGAGAGCTAACGTTGAGGCCATCCTTGGCTTCCTGTTCCTACCACCAGGAAAGCTCTCATGAGGTTCTTGGGATGGCTGGGTTTTACAGACGCTTCTGTAAAACTTCTCCACCCTGGCCGCCCCTGACGGACCTTCTCAGCACTTCCGTCCCCTTCCACTGGACCCCGGCCTGTGACCAAGCCTTCAAACACCTCAAGGCGTTTCTCCTCGGAACCAGTGGTCTGGACGCCGGATCACTCCCGACCCTTCCATCTACAAGTGACGCGAGTGGAGTTGGAGTGGGTGCTGTCCTACTACAACCGGACCCCACAAGCGGCATCCTCCATCCCATCGCTATCCACTCTGCAAAACTGAAACACCATCAACTCAACTACTCCACCATCGAAAAGGAGGCTCTGGCACTCGTGCTGGCGCTCCAACGTTTTGAGTGCTATCTTCATCCTGGTCCGCACATCACCAAGGTCTTCACGGACCACAATCCTCTGGCCTTCCTGTACGCCATGAGGAACCGAAACCAACGCATTCTTAGGTGGGCCTTGTTAACTCAACCTTTCAACCTGGAAGTCCATCATATCAAGGGGGTGGACAACATCATCGCCGACGCCTTATCAAGATCTCCGTCTCACCTCCTTCATGAGCCCATTACGGAGGTCTTAGGGGGGAGGAAATGTTACGGCCCGCCCGTAACATGCATTACTACCATCACCTCCTCCGCTTGTTACCTCGTTCGCCACCTCTCCGCCTCCCTTCCACGTCACCGTCTCGTGAACCTTCCACGCCACCGTCTCGTGAACCTTCCACGTCACCGTTTCATGAAGCCCGCTACTGTCCCGAAGTTGGATTCACGCGGCCCTTTCGACTCAACCGAAAGTGTTGAGCCAGCTCTTGGTTTTCTGGATTGGCAGTTGAGATCCAAGCCTCAACCAGTGAACACAACGCCTCTTGGTTCTGCCGTGGGATCAACCATCACCCAGCATTTCACCACTGCGACACCGCATAAGTATCACTTCCCTCGTCCGTGTTTTCCACATTGCCTCTATATAGGATTAGGATTATTGTTAGGTATTAAGTTGGGTTCTTTATTGTTGTATTTATTACTGTGTTATATGTATATGTGTATGTCATTTTCCTGTGTTTCATGTTATATATCTGTGTTTCATGTTTCTTGTTATATATGTGTCAATTTCATTATGGGTTATTAAAGTAGCTTTTAAAGTGACCCCTTTGCATTTCCTCACCAGTTGAACCTGCAGTGTTTTTTTTTATTGTTATTGTTCACCGGCTCTCCGATGCCAATCTTACCAGTTTAACCGGTGAACGTAACATTGTTTTAGCAGTAACAAAAACAAACTAATAAGAGCTTTAAATTGCTCTTTTCAAGTTTTCGTAGTGTAGTGGTTATCACGTGCGCCTCACACGCGCAAGGTCCCCGGTTCGATCCCGGGCGAAAACAATGTTTTTTTTTTTCATTGTGCTGCGCATTTGTTTTAAAGTATTTGCATGTTATCTTTTTTACTTGCTCTATACAATATGTTTTATGTAGTGTTTGTATGAGCAACCGTACAATCCTTTCGAATTACTATGAACACTGCAACTTGTTGGACCATATGTTAATCATTATGAAGATGCAGTTCTATAGAATGTCATGGCAAATAAAACCTGTATCTATCTATGCGTCTATGAATCTCTATATATCTATCTACCCACCAAGCTACCTACTAACGTATCCAATTCTCCAGTAAAAAGTTCGATAGCTAAGTGTGTTTATGTGTGTTCGAGCATATGTACCTGCACATTTGTCACGCACTTTCACAGCAGTGAGACCGAATACAGACACTAATACCACTTAGCCAAAAAATATCACCAAGACCCTAAACACAAAGGAAATAAAACTGATATTAGACACGTAAATACAACAAACCACACATAAGGAAACGCGCTACTAAGGTCCGTGTTCAGAAACGCTTTGCTCTCTCACCATGACTATTTCCCAGGGACACGAAGCTGATTAGCCAGATTTTCCAGAGTGCTTCTCCAGTTAATAATGTAGACATTTTGTCATTCTGCCTCTAAAACCGTAAAAAAAGACACCTAAAAAAAACTGTGTGAAAATTAAATAAAGCGTTTAGAAATAGTGGAGGTGTTTGAGATTACGAACCTAATACCAATAATGAGAAGAAAAAAGTACTGGACACTCAATACACCCAATATAGCAAACCACACACACAGAGACGTCTTACGGACACCAGACACACCAGCAGGTAAGCCAGGTGAGGCGGTGGGACGCCCTGTCAGGTGTTGAAGTAAAGGTTAATCAATACTATTACGCAACCTCCACCACGTCTGAGGCCATCGAGATACCACAGGGACTGAATTAAAGAGCCTTATGTAACTTGGAGTCTTTCTAGTTTCTTATTAATGGACATTTTTCTTCCTTTACCGTCACCACCTATAGATCTGGCCATTTTTCCTCTATGTTTATGTAATGTACACTTCTAAAGGTGGATTTCGGTGGTTAAGAGGTGGTTCAGTTGGTTGTACGCTTTTAATTCCTTATCTCTTAATTCATGTTTCTACGCGTCTTTTTAATCATTCCTACCTCTTAACTCTTGATCCTCTTCCCTTGACTTCCTCCTTCCATCTTTACGGTTTAGTTGTACGCTTTTAACTCTATCTCCGTCTGAATTCCTGTTTCGATTTCTTTCTTTTTTTTCATCACCCCTTAATTTCAGCGTTTCGACTTGATTTTCTTTTTATTCTTACCTCTTAACTCCTGATTCCCTTCCCTTGACTTCCTCCTCCGTTCCTCTTTACTCACATTTTCACTTCTAACTCACAACTTCTATTATTATTCTCTTACTTTACTCATATTTACCTCCTTTTCTCTTGACTTCTTCTTCACATATGCTATTATTTTTTTACTTCCTTACGCTTCACTCTAACCATCCATCATCTACCTACTTCCTAACTCTTATATGCTATGCTTCCTCTCCACTCCTATCTGTCCAACTCTTACCTCTTAATTTCTTCTCTTCACCTCCACCATTCCTTCTTCCACATAGGTGCTTTACAACTTACGTTCGTATTCAGAAACACTTTGCTCTCTCACCACGACTATTTTCCAAGGCCACAGAGATGATTAGTGGGGTTTTCAAGAGCGTTTCTTCATTTAATAATGTTGAAATCTTGTCGCTCTGCCTCTAGAACGGTAAAAACACCTAAAAAAACTCGTGTAAATTTAAGAAAAGCCTTTTGAAATAGTGGAGATGAGGCACATAAGTGTATGAGAATGCAAGCCTTACACCATCCAACTCCTGCAAACCTTTTTCTCTATCCTCTCACCTCCCACCTCGACATTCTAGATACCTTACGCAGTTATTCATTTCCGACAAACTCCAATTATTTACCAACATTCCTGTAGACTCTTTGCGTATGTAGAAGTAAGTGAATAGCGGAACAACACATGCACCATCACCACCACCACTTACAACAACAACAACAACAACAACAACAACAACAACAACAACATAGAACTGTGAAGTGGTGAGTGTCTGGATCTGGCGAGCGCGTGATGTGATGAAGTGGAGCAATCTCAAAGGAACACAAACGAGAAACAACCGCGAGACCTGCTGACTCTTTGCAGGCTGCTTGTGACAACGTACACCAGCCAATCTCCACCACATGGCGCCACAGACAACACCTTGGAATGCCGCCTGGCCCAGGGAGCCCCCGAGGGATGGCGCAGTCCTTCACGAGACACAATAATGTACAGAATAAAAGATAAAATAAATAAATAAACAACAAAACAAATACTATATACATACGAGTGGTAACCCCAGCTATACATGGACACCAGAGACTTATCAAGATGGTCCAAGGAACACATAAGCCTTATATGTTAGAAATAATAATAAGAGATAAATATATACATGAATAAATATGCAGAGATAAGAAAACGGGTGAAAAAAATATTAGTGAGTGAATAGTAGAATTAATAATCATGTTCTGAGTTGTAATAATGATAGTAATATGTTGAAGATAATAATGATAATAATGATAATAATGATAATGATAAAAATAATAACAATAATGAAAAAATAATAATAATGTGATTGAATATATAATTAGTCGATTAAGTGCAGGAAGTGCAGACACGTCACACTAAAACACACACACACACACACACACACACACACACACGACAGGTGAGGCAGATAATGACCCACAATAAGTCAGGTGAGACAGAAGGAAAGGACACACACACACACACACACACACACACACACACACACACACACACACACACACACACACACACACACACTAGACTAGAGAGATAATGAGGGCGTGAGGGAACCATTGCAGTCTTCCAGTAATGAGGGAGACGAAAGAGGAAGGAGAGAATCACATCTTCCTCATCTTACTCATCCTCCTCATTGTTTGCCCGCCGCCTCATCGCTCGGTAATGGCCCCATCAGCTGGACATTCATTACCACCCATTCACGCCCTTTCTCTCCTGCGCAGGTAACACGCAGAGACGCCCTTTGTCCTCGTGTTCAAGGTGAGGGAGGAGGAGGAGGAGGATGTGGTGATGGTGGTGGTGATGGTAGTGGTAAGGAATGATTCTTAATGCACACTCTTTCTTTCGTCTCTCGTTTCTCTCTCTTTTATTTCTCTCCTCCTTCTGTTCTTCCTCCTTTCCTCGTGTGTCTCTAATCTCTCTCTTTTTGATATGTCTTTTCCTTACTTGTCTTCTTATTCTTCGCTTTTTATTTTTTTTTCTTTCCTTTACTTTAATTTCCTCCTTCTATTCCTCTCTTTTTCGTTTTCTTTGTCTTTCTCTTTCCTCCAGCTTCTCCATTTCTCCTTCTCTTCCTATCATGTTTCTGTCAATTTCATCTTCTTCCCCATCTCCTTTTTTTTCTTCTATCATTTCTTTCTCTGTTCCTTCTGTCGCTGTTTATGTCTCTTTATCTTTTATTTTCTCTTCTTCCTCCTCTCCCTTTTTTCATTTGTCTTTCCCTTTCCTCCTGTTTATCTTTTTTTCTGTTCTTTTGTTATTTGCCTGTCTTCGTGTCCTTTTTTCTCTTCTTTGCTTATTTCTACTGTATCTGGTTGTCTGATCTCTTGCTTTTATCCTCTTTTATCTCTCTCTCTCTCTCTCTCTCTCTCTCTCTCTCTCTCTCTCTCTCTCTCTCTCTCTCTCTCATCTCCCTCACTCCTCTTCTCTCCCCTTTTAATCTTTGTCTCTTTGTTATTATCTCCTTGTCTACCTCTTCTTCGTTTTCCTACTCTTCTTCCTCCTCCTCCTGCTCCTACTTCTTCTCCTTCTTCTCCTCTTGCTCTTCGTCCTTCGCCCTTCAGACCTTCCCTTTAAATTGTCCCCGTGTTGACAGAGATACTAATGGCGGGCAAAAATAGTGACAACCTAATACGGATTATATTTTTATACTGCAGACACACACATACACACACAGACACACACACACAGGGGGAGGGTTCTTGATGTTCGTAAATGAAGACAATTGAGACGAATTGTGTTTACCGTCGATCGTGTGGAAGGAAAGACGCCATTTGTTAGATGATTTAATGGCTAGACTGACCTTTCCTGACCTTATGACCTTGCTGTGTGTTAGGGGAAGAGAGAGAGAGAGAGAGAGAGAGAGAGAGAGAGAGAGAGAGAGAGAGAGAAATTTGTTAGACTATGTATTAGTTTTTATGTTAGCTTATGTTAGATTGGTTTTGTTAGATTGGCTTGGTTAGGTTACGTTAGGTTAGGTTGGGTTAAGTTAAGTTAAGTTAGGTTAGGTTAGGTTAAGTTAGGTTAAGTTAAGTTAGAGTTAGAATTAGAGTTAGAGTTTGTGTTAGAGTTAGTTAGAGTTAGCGTTATATTTAGTTAGCGTTAGAGTTAGCGTTATATTTAGTTAGAATTAGATTTAGTAAGTTAGAGTTAGAGTTAGTTAGAGTTAGATTAGAGTTAGTTATAGTTAGCTACAGTTAGAGTTAGTTAGTTAGAGTTAGGTTAGGATAGGTTAGGTTAAGTTTCAGAAAGTAGTCTAATTTTTTTTTTCTATTTAGGTTTGGTTAGATTAGCTTTGTTACGTTATGCGATATTTGGTTTAGTTCGGTCTGGATTGATTTATAAAGCTTAGGTTAGGTTAGGTTAGGTTAGGTTGGGTTAGATTGGGTTGGGTTAGGTTGGGTTGGGTTAGGGTTAGGTTAGGTTAGGCAAGGTCACCACTCGTCAGTTTCACCAGCATCAGTTATCTTACACATTAAAAAGCCACGTGACAACATCCTCATCCCTCACCTCCTTTGCTTCACTGCCTAACACATGGGTTCCCAACTTTTCTATCGTTAATAACTCCCTGAGTTATAAGACCATCTAGTGTTATCACATGGAAGATGGAACTCAGTATGTAATGGTACTGCAAAGGATTTTATTAGATCAGCCATCTAAATACCCCTGGAAATCTTCTAATGAACTCCGTGTGGTTTTGCGCTATCAGGATGGCCACTGTCCATGAACTAACTTCATTAGATCTCTATGACGCTGAAGACGTCTATGCAGCATGTTTTGGTTGGCAATAGACAATCTCATTATCAGACTTTGATATTTAAGTTATGAAAGTAAACTCATTTACGGGGCTTCATATGTTCATGGTGCCTTGTAGTCTACTTACTAACCTAGAAAGAAAGTAAATATCATACTAACTTCGAGTTATCAATTGAGGAAAAAGTAATTTTGTTTTGTTTCGGGAATAGAGCTAGATGGTATATATATATATATATATATATATATATATATATATATATATATATATATATATATATATATATATATATATATATATATATATATATATATTCCTTGGTGGCCTCAAGCTTCACTACTAGTCGTCCACTTGCAGCGCCTCACACTAGGCAAGGGTAGCCATAAGCAAGAGATCAATGTCTACCCCTCACCAGATGATGCCGTGAGGGGCCCTAAAAGGGGTGATAAGGGCTCCTTGCATAGAGTCTGGTGGTGAATGGTGTGTACGGGTCCCATGCTTATAATGACAGCGGGCTGAACAACTCGCCATGAACGAGGGCACGCTGTGCGTCGTGAGCCAGGCACTGACAGTACCAGTGATCCTTTACGTTAGGTTAGGTTAGGTTAGGTAAAAAGGATTCACTTCATGACAGTGTTTGGGGAGTGGTGTGTGGCGGGTCATTGCTCATGGCGACCCATGTGAGGCATTGCAAGGTTGCATCGTCACTGCTCTCATAACCACGGGACTGGGGTTGACCCTTTCGGGGTGAAAAGTTTCGTCCCAGTACCTGTGTAGGTAATAATACTTTAAATAGTCTCGCCATCGCCGCACCGTTAGCCTCGATAAACGGATCGTTATCCTCGACAAACACATCTTTACCGTGGACACTGGAATCGCAACCTGTCGTGGAATCCCATTGTTAACGTGGACTCATTTTCCTTTGCGGCTTCAAGCTCACTGATTGTCGTCAACTTGCAGCGCCTCACACTAGGCAAGGGTCGCCTTAAGCAGTCTGCCGTGTCTACCGTCCACCAGATGATGCCGTGAGGGGCCTTTAAGGGGTGATAAGGGCTCCTTGCATAGAGTCTGGTGGTGAGTGGTGTACAGGACCTCTGCTTATAATGACACCGTGCTGAACAACTCGCCATGAACGAGGGCACGCTGTGCGCCATGCACCAGGCACTGACAATACCAGTGGTCCTTTACGGGGTGAAAAGGACTCACTGACAGTGTTTGGGGAGTGGTGTGTGGCGGGTCATTGCTCATGGCTACCCGTGTGAGGCGCAGTGAGGTGGCAGCGTCACTCTCGCACTCAAGGGTCTGGGGTGAACCCTTACGGGGTGAAAGGGTTCGTCTCAGTACCTGTGTAGGCAAGTGAACTTCAATTGCGTCGCAGTGAGGTGGCAGCGCCACTCTCCTCGCACCTAAGGGTGTGGGATGGACCCTTACGGGGTGAAAGGGTTCGTCCCAGTACCGGTGTAGGCAAGTGAACTTCAATTGCGGTGCAGGAAGGTGGCAGCGTCACTCTACTTGCACTCAAGGGTCTGGGTTGGACCCTTACGGGGTGAAAGGGTTCGTCCCAGTACCTGTGTAGGCAAGTGGACTTCATTATTGTGTCGTGAAATCGCATCGTGAAAACTGGAACCGCATCGACATCGTGGAAACCCGCATCGTTACCGTGGAAACTGGATTTGCATCTTGATCGTGGAAACTCGCATTATTATCGTGGAAACTGGAATGGCACCTTTATCTTGGAATAGCACCGTTAGACGCTGCCAATTAGGGTGTTTGGATCTTTCATTGATGTAGGCTGGGCAGCGCAGGAGGAAATTTTTATGCCTTTAGACTATAGGTCCTAACACATTTAAGAGTCTATCACCCCAAAGGATAGCGCACCCCTCACCTTTCCCACACACTGGCACACACCCTGACACACTCCCTGCACCTCCCACACCCTGACACACATCCTGTATTTCCCACATCCTGACACATCCTGTATTTCCCACATCCTGACACACATCCTGTATTTCCCACATCCTGACACATATCCTGTATTTTCCATATCCTGACACACATCCTGTATTTCCCACATCCTGACACACATCCTGTATTTCCCTCACCCTGACACACTCCCTGCATCTCCCACACCCTGACACACTTCCCACCCTGACACACTCCCTGCACCTCTCACACCTTGACACTTCCCACCCTGACACACTCCCTGCACCTCTCACACCTTGACACTTCCCACCCTGACACACTCCCTGCACCTTTCACACCTTGACACTTCCCACCCTGACACACTCCCTGCATCTCCCACACCCTGACACACTTCCCACCCTGACACACTCCCTGCATCTCCCACACCGTGACACACTCCTCACCGTGACACACTCTCTGCATCTCCCACACCGTGACACACTCCTCACCCTGACACACTCCCTGCACCTTCCACATCGTGACACACTCCTCACCGTGACACACTCCCTGCATCTCCCACACCGTGACACACTCCTCACCCTGACACACTCCCTGCATCTCCCATATCGTGACACACTCCTCATCCTGACACACTCCCTGCACCTCCCACACTCTGACACACTCCCCACCCTGACACACTCCCTGCATGTCTCACCCCGTGACACACTCTCCACCCTAACACACTCCCTGCACCTCTCACACCGTGACACTCTCCCCACCCTGACACACTCCCTGCATCTCCCACACCGTGACACACTCCCCACCCTGACACACTCACTGCATCTCCCACACCGTGACACACTCCCCACCCTGACACTACCTGCACTTCCCACACCCTGTCACTCCCTGCATCTTCCGCGTCCTGACACCCAGCTTGACACACTCCCACCCCCTGACACACTCCCTGCACCTCCCCCACCCTGACACACTCCTTCTCTCATCTCACCCACTCTGACACACTCCCTGCTCACCTCTCCCACCTTGACAATCCCACTCTTGACACACTCCCTCTCGCATCTGCCCACTTTGATAGACTTCCCTCTCACCTCTTCTGATACATTCCTCACATCCCCCACCGTGACACGCTCCTTGCGCCTCACCCACTCTGACACACTATCTCCCTCACCTTCCCCTCCCTGACACGCTACACGCACACTACTTTAGGGACACAAAAAAAATGGCTGCCCCTGGTGAGGCTCGAACTCACAACCCCGGCATGGCTCAGACACAAGAACTGTCGTATAAGTACCGTGCGCTAACCGATTGCGCCACAGGGGCATGCCGAGATATAGAACACATGTTTGGTTTTACTGGTCTTGATCTCTTCAGTAGCATGACGTGTTTTTACCATGATTTTTGCGTGTAATTAGACCATTTTATGGACATTAGGAAGGGTCTATGGAGCTCAGAAGATTAGTGGCCAGAGTCTTCATTGTTTTAATCCCCCAAAATAAGTTCATAAGTTCATAAGTTCATAAGTTATATTCATTCTGTTATTTGGTGACTTTTAAGCAGTATCAGATACATATGTTCGGGGTTAGAATTGTGAAGACTCTAGCCACTAAACTTTTGACCTCCATAGACCCTTCATAATGTAAGTAAAATGGTCTTATCATACACAAAAATCATGGAAAATGTGTCTTAGTATGGAAGGGGTTAAAATGTGATCTACACGTGGAGTGGCCGGCAGGTTTCACGGGAAAGCATGTATATTCACTTGGAAGAGTGGAGCCTGTGGTTCGCTGGCCGCTGCATCAAAACAAACAGTCAAGCTTGGTGTTTTAGTAGTAATATTGCTGTTTGATCGTGGTCTGGCTTCCTCAATGACCATGTACACAAACCATTTCCGTATTTATTTTCTTTTTTTTTATATGTTTTATCTATATATGTTATATAATGGAGAGAAAAAAAACAATAATAACCACAACAACAGCAATAGTAAAGATAAAAAATAATAATAATAATAATAATAATAATAATAATAATAATAATAATAATAATAATAATAATAATAATAATAATAAATCTCAGCAGGTGACAAAAGCAAGTTTCTAAATCAAACAAACGCGACGGGTAGTGGAAGTAGGTCCGTGTGTGTGCGCGTGTGCGTCCCTCAAGGTCACGGGGCAAGAGGTGGATAGGGTGGTGGGCTTGAGGAAGATTGGGGGGAAGAGTGCCAGGAATGCCGCAAGCCGTGCCAATGGGGAGTTATCGGAACTTTATAATTGTTCCTGTTATTCATTAATTTATTAGCAGAAAGCTATCATATTTGGTTTTGGTTTAGTATGGTACTAATATTTTGCTCTCTCTCTCTCTCTCTCTCTCTCTCTCTCTCTCTCTCTCTCTCTCTCTCTCTCTCTCTCTCTCTCTCTCTCTCTCTCTCTCTCTCTCTTATTCTCGATTATCCTCGCTTTCTCGGTAAAATTATCAACGCTTCTGTCGTGGATCGGTCTTTATTCTTGCTTACTGCTTCATCATCATCGCTACTCCTCTCCTCCTCTCTTGTCGCTTCCTCAATTTCATCACGCTCCTTTCTTCCTCGTCACACCAAGTATTTCTTCTCTTATTGTCTCGTCTTTCCATTGGTCTGTTCTCCTTTTCTTATACTGATATGCTCTCTCAGTTTTATTATCCACGCTTCTTCTTCCACTCCTCCAGTTTTCATTCATTGTTACTTATTACCCATTATCTATATTCTTTCATTCGATCATCCATTGTTAGCCTTCTTCATTTACTCTCAACTCATCTTCAGTCTTATCATTCACGTCTTTTATCACATCTCTTCAGTCCAAATCATCAAATTCTCTTCTTCATCAATCCTCCTTTCCTACGGCATTATTCGTTATGTGTCTTATTCTCTCCTTGGTTCAATTTTATCATGCACATTTTTCTCTCACATTCTTCCATCCAAATCATTAAATATCGCTTCTTCATAAACCTTACTGTTTTCCATAATCTTTCGTTTGGCTTCTCTTCCTCTCCTTGGTTCGATTTTATTTTGCACATTTTTCTTTTAAATCTCATTTATCCAAACCGTCAAATATTGCTTCTTCATAATCCCTCCTTTTTTCCCCTCATCTTTCGTTATGCTTTTCTTTCTCTCCTTGATTCAATTTTACAAAGCACATTTTTCGCTTACAACTCATCTATCCATACCATCAAATATTGCTTCTTCATAAACCATCAATTCTTCTTCATCTTTTTGCTATGCTTCTCTCCTTCAACCACGGATCAGGTGCGCAAGAGTCCTGCACACTACAAAGCCTCAACCCCAAGGACGAGAAGCATAATCTATTCAGGCTGGAAATCTTTACAACCGTGCGCGGGTTCACCGATTCAGGCATAAAACTGATGATTTATGGAAGCCGAGGGAACGCGTGGGAGACTTGAGGCGCAGCAAGCGAAGGGCAACGCAGACAAACTGGTTCCTGGTTCTAATGTTTAGTAATATGTCGCAAATACGGTGAATAGAAGAAGCAGAATGTGTCTCCTTCTTCACCTGATCGCTGCGGTGCCCTTCATACTCTTCATGCTAACCTCTTCCTCCACACTCTCCTTTCTTCTTCCTCTTCTCTTTCCTCCTCTTCTTCCCTCTTCTCCTGCCTCCTCTTCGCTTCATTTTGCTCTTTCTTTGTGATTAATCCGACACGTTTTCATATTCATTCTTCTTACTATTTGGTGATTTTATACAGCTTCACAAAATTATGAGGGAATTCAAATAGTGAAGACTCTGGTTGTTAATCCTCTGACCTCCATAAACCCTGCTTAATGTGAATAAAGTCGTCTAATCAAACCCAAAACTCAAGGTAGAAATGCATCCCAGTGCTAAAGTGGTTAAGGATATTTTCTAACATATTCACCTTCCCCTTGAAAGTAAATAAAAAATAACAATAACAAGCTGGAAAAAGATAAAGAAATAAATAAAAGAGTTGAGTTAAAGTACACTATTATTTTTCCAACGTTTTTGTCTTCCCCTTTAAAAGTAAATAGAAAATACTCATGTTAGAAAAAGAGAAATTGGCAGGTGAAAATACACTACTGATTAAAAGAGCAACAAGAGAATTAAAAAAAAAATAACCCGTGACTTCAATAGCCGGTGAGAATATAAATGTTGTTTCTGTATTTGAGGAAACCTACACGAATTGACAGAACAAAACAAAATGAGAATGAGTAACAAAAGATTCTAACCACTCATTCCTCCTTTCGATTTTTCTACCGTCCTTCCACACCGTACGCTAACCTAAACACACTTAGCTTAAATCAAAACCAAGGGAATGAAATGGATAAGGCAGTTGTGATCGCGTATTTTACAAGTTGCGTGTGATAACCATGTATAAGCGGCCACGACTGGTCTCTGTATATGTGTGTGTGTGTGTGTGTGTGTGTGTGTGTGTGTGTGTGTGTGTGTGTGTGTGTGTGTGGTTATGGGCGGAGTCTGTCACCTGATCCCGCAGCAAGCACGGGTCACGCCTCAGCACTTAGCGAAGATTGGTTCCTGCTTATGCTGTATATACCAAAATACCCTTAAGTTCACGGACACCTGCCAGCCACCCCACCTTTTATCTGTTCACTGCGGTCTACCTGCCTTACCTGCATGCCCACCACGCTGCCTATCTCTCCCTGTTGTCACCACTGGGCACACACACACACACACACACACACACACACACACACACACACACACACACACACACACACACACACACACACACACACACACACACACACACACCATAAACGTACTACCACCTCCTGCACCTCCTGCTGCACCCCGCTAGTGTCAGGTGAGTCATGCTCTTGAAGGCAAACGAAGAGACACGCTGAGGAAGATAAGAGATACCGAAGTATTTGAAGGTAAAATAGAAGAGAATGTTGAAAGGAAAGGTGAATTGTTCCTAGTAAGAGTAAAGAAATAAAGACAAAAAAACGAGGATGATAAATAGAGGGTTGACGAGGAAATTAGAAATGAAACAGGAAGAAAATGAGAAAATAGGTAGAGATAAAACAGGGAGAGAAAGGAAGAGTTGAAATAAAAGTAAGAGTAAGAAAGACTGTATAAAGAGAGTCACAGAATGAAAGAAAAAGTGTGAATAAAAAAAGAAGAGAAACACCAAAGAGAACAAAGCCATTTTCAATCACTACCTTCAATCCCATACAAACACCACCACCACCATCATCATCCCTTATACCCACCCAACATGAACCTTCTCCCTCTCCCTCTCCGACTCCTGCAGAATGAAAGAAAAACTGAGAACAAAAGAATCACAATAGAGAACACAGCCATTCCCAACACCACAACCTTCTATTCCATACAAACACCACCACCATCATCCCTTATACCCATCCAGCCTGAACCCTCTCCCTCTCCCTCTCCCTCTTCGACTCTCAACCCTTCCTGACTGTCTTCCCTATACCCCCCACTTCACCCAGCTCCTCCCCGACCCATACCCAGCACCTCTCGTCCCTCAGATCGTCCTCGCTAGCACACGCACTCATTAATCACGAGTAGCAGGATTTTTAATGGTCCTGATAATGGCCCCTTGTTCCCTATTTGGCTCGTGTCGTCCAACATGGCGAGACTTCAGGAGCTACAACGGACAAGACCACGTATAGAATTTGTCAATGTTCGAGGTATATAAGGACAGCTGCGTCAAGCCAATTATACATAACGGCCGGGTAAATGGACCCCCTGTTGTCCCCGCGAGTTTTAATCTTGATCGGTCAAATAGTTGCAGAGAAAAATGGACGATGACCGGTGGGAGAGAATGGAGTTAATGGCAGGTAAGGGCAGGTGCGTCAAGGTAATTAAAGGTGTGTCGCCAGGTAAATGGATCCTACTCGTGGCCATGTTTGATCTGGGCGAAAATCACTTTGGAGGATAAATGTGAAGTGAGAAAATGGACGGTGATAGATTTTGTTGAAAGTGGTTTTTGTATTACTTGGAGGAACAGGAGTGAGTGAGAACGTGTGATGAATAGAGGAATTAGGTGCAGAAGAGGTGAATAGGGAGGGAGTTCATTGATGGATTTTCTTTGTTTTTTTTTGTCATCAACATTAAGATTAATTTAAAAGGAATGTGAGAAGATAGTGGAAAGTGAAAGTAAGATATTATTGTGTTAGGTAAAAGCATAATAGCGTTTACACAAAAATAGATAAATGTGAATAAAAAAAATGCAAAAAAATAAGTAGTCGATATAGGCCATAAGCTCAAGGCGTAGAAACCTTTTTAAAACTAATAGAAGCGAGGAACTGACGTCACAGAAATAGATCCAAATGGACCAGAATCAACATTATATTTTAAGATGGTGATGATGATGATGATGATGACGATGATGACGACAAGGAGGTGGATAAGAATAAAGCCCAACCACCATCAACAACACCACCACCACTATCACCACCACCACAAACAAATACCAAACCAATTCCACCATCACACCATCCTTTCCTCAATCATCCGTCCCTCGTTCACCTCTCACTTCAATTAAGTCTCCCTATGCTCACCTCCCTCACTGACTTACTCACCTGGCTTACCTGAACCTCATTACTGCCACCTGCTGGAGGACAGAACGTAGGTAACTCCTTTTATAGTTCCCCCTTGCAATCCTCAAGTGTCCTAATTCAACTGGACACCTGACAACCCTTGACTAAACGATCTAATCAGCTTGTGTGTCTTGTCAGGCCTTCCCTCGCCCACTTTGGCAGGAGAGAGAGGGATGGAGGGCTAAGAGGGAGGAGAGGAGGATGGGAGAGGAAGGAGAACGAGTGAGAGAGGCAAGCATGCATACAAGGAAGGAAAGATGCAAGCAGAAGGAAGAGCAATGAAGGAGGGAAGATATAGTTGTGAGAGAGAGGAAAGATAGAGAGGAAGGGAAGAGTGAATAGATGAAGCACAATGTATAGGAGAAAGAGTAAACAAGAAGGATGGAAGGAAGATGAAGAGGGATGAAGAAGCAAATGAACGAAGAAAAAATAGTTCATAAAAAGATGAAACAGAATGAAAATATATGGAAGAAAGGAAAATGGATGAAGGAAAGTGGATAAAAGGAGAGGTGAGGAAAAAATGAACCAGACAAAATAATTGAAGGAAAAAAAGATAAAAGAAAATTAACAAAAGGAACGAAGGAAGAGGGAAAAAATGGAAGGAAGAAGACATACAATAAGGAAAGAAGAAAAAGACGTACAAGATATAGAAATGATAACATCCTTCGTAAAAAAAAATGCAATAGTGAGGAAAAAAAAGAGAGAAAGGAAGAAGAAAGGAAGGGAATGAAGGGAAGAAGGGAGAGAGAAATGACATCCTTCGAAAAAAAAAAAACTAATAGTGAAGAAAAAGAGAGAAAGGAAGAAGAAAGGAAGGGAATGAAGGGAGGGAGAGAGGGAGGAAGGTAAAGAAGGAAAAAGATGACCATGAAAGTAATGAGAAAGGAAGAAGAAAGGAAGGAAATGAAGCAAGGAAGAAAGGGAGGGAGGGAGAGAGGGTAAAGAAGGAAAAGATGAGCATGAAAGTAATGATGTGATAATAGATACGGACATTACGACAGGCAGTAATGCGCGTTAAGACCATGAACATTAATATACGAGGATAATACACGTCACATTATCGTCCCTCATTTGTTTTATGTATCACCACCAACACCACGCACGACACCACGGGGCTCAGGTGCTGTCTTGTAAATGTAGGAAAAATGAGAAAAAGAAAGAAATAAGAGGGAAAATAAAAGAAAACTAGTTAATAAACGAAATAAATAATTAAAGAAGGAAAAAATAGATGAAAATGAAATTAGAATGAATATACGATACAAGGAATGAAAATGGAGAAAAATAAGAAGAATAAAAGAATGAAGATGGATTTGAATTAGAAGGAATATACAAAACAAAGAATGAGAAGAGGAAAAATGAATGAAAGAATAGAAATAGAAAACAGAACTTCTCAATTAGTGACTATACGAAAAAAGAGAATGAAAAGAGGAGAAAAAGAAAAAGAGAAAATGTTAACTAGAGTAAACAAAAGAAACTAAATAAAAAAAATAAATAAAAAGGCGGGAATAAAAAACTAAACAAGTGAACACATGAAACAAGAAAAAAATAAGAAAAACAAAACTAATGTGAAAAAAAAATAAAAGAAACAAATAAAGCAAAACAAAACAAAAACTAGATTAAAACAAAAAATTAGGAAAACAAAAATAATAATAAAAAAAACAGGAAGAAAATCAAAACGAAACCACACAAATAAAACAAACCAGGAAATTAAAACGAAAAAAAAAGACATTAATAGACCAAATAGAGTTACACAAGGCCCAAGGTACAACTCAGACCAGGAGCGGCTGGCAAAGGAGCAAGGGAGCAAGGGGCAAGGCGGGCAAGGGGCAAGGAGACAAGGCGGACTGGGCTGCTCTGAGGCGCTTCCGGGGACACGGTATGATGGAGTGGCTTATGGGAGTGTGATGGAGTGGTGGGGAGGAGGAGGAGAAGGAAAAGGAAGAGGAGGAGGAGAAGGAGGAGGAGCTACAGACAGACAAACGTACCGACACCCTGAGCAACGCGAAGAAATTAAATTAATCTCCTCAGTACCAGGTCGAGTTTTCTTATTCATTCTAGTTACAATTTGGCGATTTTATACAGCTTCAGAAACTCATGTGGGGGATTAGAATTGTGAAGACTCCAGCCATTAATCTTCTGACCTCCACAGCCACTTCCTATGTCAATAAAATGGTCTAATCGCACACAAATCTCAAGGTAAAAATGTCTCAGTACTGAAGGGGTTAAGTCCTGGTTAAAAGCATGAATCAAAATGAGATTATGATACAATGTCAGATGAAGTTTGCGTGATTCTAGACTGACGACACCGTGAGTTTGGCCCGAAAATGGAATAAAACTAGGAAATGAGTGAGGGTATAATGACTTTTGGCCTGAAAACATAACGAAACCGTAGATAATGGGTGAGAGTTGCGTAATTTAGCTTTGAAAATTAAATGAAACTGTAAGAAAAGGGTGAGGGTAGAGTGACTTTGCCTGTTAACTTAATGGATCTAGATAATAAATAGAGTTAACGATAATGGGTAAGGGTTGCGTAATTTGTCCTTGAAAATAGCATGAAACTGTTGAATGGGTGACGTTAGAGTTTAGACTAACATAATAGATCTAGATAATGGATAGAGTTAACGATACTGGGTGAGGGTTGCTTAATTTAGCCTTGAAAATGGAATAAAACTTGAAAAATGGTGAGGATAGAGTGACTTCGGCATGTTACCTTCATAGTTCTAGATAATGGATAAAGTTAACGATACGATACTGGGTGAGGGTTACGTAATAGAACTAGATAATGGATAAAAGTTAACGTGATTTTGGTTTAGAAACATAATTAAACTAGATAATAAGATTGTGTGAATGGGTCTGAAAAAAAATATCAAAACAAGATCATGAATGAGGTTAGTGTAATGTAATTTGTTTCTGAATAGGTAATGAAACTAGATAATGGATAAAGGCAACGTGATTTAGGTTTAAAAACGCAATGAAACTACAAAATGGATAAAAAGGTAAAAAATCAAGTATTCCCCTTAGCCCACAAATTCCTGTGAAAAGCCCACATGGTATAAAAAAAAATTGTAGCGTATAAAGAAAAAAGGTAGCATAATTTGGGTTTGAAATATAATGTTGAATCTAGATCATGGATGACAGTAGCGTAGTTCCATTCTGAAAAGGTATTGAAACCAGGTAATGGATAAGGATAGTGAGAGTTAGGTTTGGAAATGTAATAAAAGTGTAGGAAAAGGATGTAAACTAGAGCGATTTTGTCCCGAAAGCGTAATGAAACAGTAAAATGGATGAGTGTGGCGTGATCTGCGTGTGAAAAAGTTATGAAACTGTAAATAATGGATAAATATTACGTGATTTGGACCTGAAAACGTAATGAAACTATATAAAATTGCTTTGATTAGCGTGATTCCAGTGTGAAAGTAATGAAACTATAAACACTGGATAAGAATAGCGTGACTTGGACTTGAAAACGTTACTGAACAAGAAAAAAATGTCTGAGTTTAGCTTAATTTGGGTCTAGAAAGTAATAAAACTCTAAATAATGGATAAGAATGGCGTGATTTGGACCTAAAAACATAATAATAAAAATAAACACAGCTGAAGTTAGCGTTGGATCTGAAAACGGAATAAAACTGCACATATTGAAAGTAAGATTGAATTCAGCAGCAAGATTGAAACTCGGCAACGCGGTGACTGCACGCTTGCATAATCTGAGGCGCTGGAATGTGGAGTGTACGAGAGTTGGGATTCCCTGCCTACTGAGAAGGTCCCCACCACACACACCACTTGCCCACGAAGAAACGAGAGGTTATGTTCGGGAAATTCCATCGATATTACTAAGTTCTTCAGTCTTTTTTTTTTTATGCAAGAGAGAAAACTGGCCAAGGGCAACAAAAAAATATAAAGAAAGGACCTACTTATTTGCCAGTCCCCTTGCAGGTAAGAGGGTCAAACGAAATAAATGGAGAATTGTCTTGGTGTGTGAGAGAAAAAATACAAGAGATGAGCGAGAGAAAATGGAACGTGAGAGGAAACGTATGTGTGAGTGAGTATGCACGTGTTGTGTATTGAAAGTGTGTGTATATGCTATAGTCTCATCGTACGCGTGTGCAGTTTAACCTCTTCAAGTACTGGGACGCATTTTCACAACGAGTTTAGGTATGTTCAGGGGATTTTATTGACATTAGCAAGGGACTATGGAGGTCAGAATATTAATGTACAGGGTCTTCACTATCTAAATCCCCTATATAAGTTTCTGAAGCTGTATAAAATTGCCAAATAGTAAGGAGAATGAATATGAAAACAAGTCATGGTTCTGGATGGGTTAAATCATTCTATACCTCTGATTTCACATTCCATTCTTACTTTCCAACACTCCTGTGATTTAAATACAAATTGATTATTATTATTATTATTATTATTATTATTATTAGTAGTAGTAGTAGTAGTAGTAGTAGTAGTAGTAGTAGTAGTAGTAGTAGTAGTAGTAGTAGTAGTAGTAGTAGTAGTAGTAGTAGTAGTAGTGCCTCCTCTGGCAATGAATCTCCTGGAAAGAAATACTATGAAATAGGGAAAAAAAGGGCAATCATCGGAACATTCACAGTCAAATCACACTGTTAAGAAGCGTCAGAACACTAGAGAGGCGTTGTGGCTTCCGGGGCGGAGTGTCGGGGAGGAATAGATGGTTTCTGGACTGCCACACTTCCCTTTCCGGTCAATTAAGCCCAGTCGCATACATTTCACAATCTGATCGGACTCCTTTCGCGGGAATCGTCGGGTAACTGTATCGTTTAAGGCCACGTCCATTAGAGGCGGAGCGGCGGGTGACTGGGCAGGAGGGGCGGGGCGGGGCAAGGTGGGGCAAGGCGGGGCAAGGCGGGAAGAGTGAGTGGGTAAGAGTATGGTGGAGGGGTGTGTGTTTTGGCTCCCTGTGACGTCTTTGGTGTGTGTTTCGTCAGGTGTGTCTTGTTTGGGTCCCCGGATATCGTGTTCTTGGTGAGAGGTGTCCACTAACAGCCTTGTTTTGTGATACCAGGGGACGTTTATGAAAATACACGAGTAGTACATTATCATGGCACGTTTTCTCTTACGCAACACTGGGTAAGGTATGAGGGAGCAGAGGAATGGGGTAGATTTCATGATGATGGGTGTAAAAACGTAAAAAAAATAAGAAAAAAAGAAAATCCATTAATAATTTGTCTATTTTCACCTTTTTCACATGAGCTGAGTCTTGATTCAACCATATCTATTTTACTACAGGTAGAAATTGCAAGGAGTTCCATAAACTTATCTGTGCTATATCACACTTGTTATAAACACTATAACCTAACCTAATATAAGTTAACCTATAAGCACACCACAGGCCAGCCAGGTTCAAGGCTCACGCACACACAGGGAAGTCAAAACAGCCGAAAAAGGTCGGAATTTTTAGCCATGAGTGTCGATGAAGTAACAGAGGGAGAGAGAAGCACAAAAGGAACGAATGACCAACAGGAAAAGCACTTAACGTAATAACAATCAAAGCAGCTACAGGAAGAACACAAACACCCCTGGTGACTTTGAATAAACCACCTCGCTATGTTAATTTACAGGGCAAAGCTACGACGTTACCTCAAAATCTAATCGAAGTGTGAATCAGCCGCCCACCTACACCGCTGTCTTCCTTGTGGCGGCCTCGACCTGGCCGAGATATCAGCGAATGGCGGTGAGGTGGTCTGGTTGGTCTTGCTAGCTAAACGCACGCGTCCCTGGCCATCACGAGGACATTAATCACCCAGTAATCAGTTGAACGCTAACAAAAGGTGGCCGGGGACCCATAAGGTGTGTTAATTGTCCCCTTCACGTCTTGCAAGGCGTAAAAGTTAGCATAAGACGGGCCTTGAGTGAGCCTAATGGGGCGAAGGAGGAGGAAAGGGTCGAGGACGGGACCTGAAGACACACACACACACACACACACGCACACGCACACACACACACACACACACACGCACACACACACACACACACACACACACACACACACACACACACACGCACACGCACACACACACAAACTACAAGTACACACGACTCTACACTCACCAGCACTCACACAAAAACAAACAAGACAACACCATTGATCACAGGGCCACGTCATGCTCAAGGGAGTGCAGGGTTGAGGCGCACGAGACATTTGTAGCAGCTGCAAGGCGACGCCCACAGGAACACTCACTGAACGGACACTGTCGCTGGGAGGGACTGAAAGGAAAAGGGCTCCAGAACTCTTAAGATTCAGAAGCACTAGTGACTAAAACTTGTACTGTGCATGAAGTGTGGAAGTGGTGGCATAGAAGTCAGGAAGAACTCAAAATTGGTACCACGGAAGTAATGTTAATCAAGATGTTAAAAGAATGAGGAAGGAGGAAGAACTAATGAAGAAAATAAAGGCCGTTAAAGAATGAAAGGAGCAAAAAGAAGACAGGAAAAGGAGGAAGAGATCAATTGAGTGACTGGATCTCTTACACCACAAGGCAATTACTACCCAACCTCTCTTTTTTCAAGGCAAAGTTACCAAAAACTGCCATGGAAAGTAAAAAAAAAAAAAACAGAAAGACGAAGAAAGTAGAATAGAAAAAAAAATCAATCCTGCCTTTATATAGAGAAACAATGAGGAAAAGATGAGGGATGAAAACAAACAGAAGAGGGAGAAGAAGAAGATCAAACATAACAAAGGAAAGAAATTACAATACATGTTACATTTAGAAGCACGAGAGACTTACAAGGACAAAGCTAGGCGTGAGGAAGAACGGAAGGAAGGAGGGAGAGGAATAAAGAACAAATATAAAAGAAATTACAATAAACAAGTTACATTTGAAAGCACAATGGACTTACAAGGACAAGGCAAGGAGTGAGGAGGATCGGAAGGAAGGAGGGAGATTATAAGAACATGACTCAGAAGGGATTTGATCTGAAGCTTGCCTGTATCCCCGCGTCCCTTCCAGCGCTCTCTCCTTGTACGTGTTTATGCTCCACAGTGAGTTACGGCGATGCAGCATAAAAGAGTGTCCTTTCAGAGAGCTGTCAGGTTTTATTCGTCGTAAATATCACAGTTGTCGCGGCCCACCCCTTCAGACCCAGCCCCTCGTCAGCCCTTCAAGCACTCTTATAGATACCACGTCCTAGCCCCTTCAGATAGTATTTTCTGACGTTCACGTACCACACCGTCTCCTCTCTCTCTCTCTCTCTCTCTCTCTCTCTCTCTCTCTCTCTCTCTCTCTCTCTCTCTCTCTCTCTCTCTCTCTCTCTCTCTCTCTCTACATGTACTCTTCCTAGTCTCTCAAATATTCCCTCAACCCCATATACACACGCACACAATCTCTCTCTCTCTCTCTCTCTCTCTCTCTCTCTCTCTCTCTCTCTCTCTCTCTCTCTCTCTCTCTCTCTTCAGATCCTTCAAACAATCTATTCTAATCACATTACCTCCTAATCCCTCATACAGCCTGTCAGTCTTACGATATCATCACTTTAGCCCTTCAAAAGTACTGATGCCTTCCTTCTAAACCCTCACAGACTTTCGTTCTCGAGCCTGTCAGCATCACCAACTCTATCCTCGCTACCCCTTCAGAAACCCTTCCTCCTCCTTAACCAATACGCACACACAGAGACACACAGAGATAGGTAGATAGTTTATTGACCACAGTGTACAAAGACAACACATCCAAACTTCAAATACGGTGATACCAAAACCAATATACGAACAATCAAAAGGACCATCACCACAAATATCCAGTGGTACAAAAGGAGAAAAAACAATTAAGTACAAAAGTCAGTGTAAACGAGCCAGGAAATATGTACAATAATACATAACTTACACACACACACACACACACACAGAGAGAGAGAGAGAGAGAGAGAGAGAGAGAGAGAGAGAGAGAGAGAGAGAGAGAGAGAGAGAGAGAGAGAGAGAGAGAGAGAGAGAGAGAGAGAGAGCGCTTGGGGTACATTTCCTAGTAAACATATTCAGGAAAACCAGACAAATATTCTTTTACAAACGATAGCATACATGAATTTGGTGCGTTTACAGCCACTGATGAAGGAAAAGATGGCAGAGATAAGCCTGTTAAAGAAGCGTACACCAATACTCACTCACTAAATAAATACTTAGCTGTTTAATATGCAATAGTGACAGTCAAGAAATAATTAGACCCATGTAGGAGCAGTGAACGAAGGACGACGAGATGCTATTCGTGTACAGTTAGCAAGACACAAATGCAATGGGATTTTGATATACGGAAGACGAGATTGCTCAGTAAACAATACTCGTAAATAAATTCGATAATAGAAAAGTGGAAAGCAGAACATGATTAATTGGAAAAATGTTAGTAATTACTGTCCAATTAACAAAAAAAATACAATGTGGAATTTTGATGTACGGAAGGTAAGATTGCTCAGTATATATAAAAAGAATCGATTGTAGAAAATAAGTGGAAGAGAAAACACAGTTAAATAGGAGAAAAATAATGTTTGTAATGAGTGTACAATAAACAAAGAATCACCAATACAATGCAGGATTTTGATATAAGGAAAGTAAGATTCATCAGTAAACAATAAAGATTCGATTGTAGAAAAGTGGAAGGTAAAACACAATTAAATAAAGAGAAGACGTTTGTTTGTATTTAGTGAAGAGAAGAGAAGGGGAAGTATTTACATAGATAAATGAAGAGAAAAAAAAAAGCTAGATAGATAATTGGAAGGCATAGTAAAACCGAGATTAACGGAAGGAGAAGTCAATGATGGAATGAATAAACGGAAAACAAAGGGTGATAGTCAATGAATGGAATGAAATTAATGTGTAAAATGCAGATGGTAAAAAAACTCAGAAAATGCGCATCTAAATAGTGACTTGTTCATCATGTGTGTATTTGTAACTACATATGACAAAAAAAAAAAAAAGGGAAATACTTACGGTACGAAAGACAATTTTTACACACACACACACACACACACACACACACACACACACACACCTATCAAGTAAGCGGTTGAACACAAAAGTTTTCCTAGATAATAAAACAAAATAAAAATATGAAGCTGAATAAATGAATGGATAAATGAAAATAAGATAAATAGATAAGTGAAAATAAAACTCACAGAAGCAGAATGACTAAGAAAAGTAAGAGTAGACTGACTTTTTAAGGAAGGATTTCTGTTTTCTGTCTCCTACTTCCCAGCCAGCAATATATCGATGCGTCCTCAGAATGTAAACAAAAATACGAGTAAAAAAAAAAAGAAAAAATGCAGGAAAATAACTCCCAAAAAGCCCACTAAGAACAGACGACTAAGGAAGGATACAGTAAGCAATAAAATAACTATAACTTCTCTAATGCTTGTCATTGAGAGTGGAGGAGGAAAACAAAAATATAAGGAATCATTAAAGAGAATCTGGAACCATGAAATATGAGACCAACGAAACACACACACACACACACACACACACACACACACACACACACACACACACACACACACACACACACACACACACACAAACACACATACAGATGAGAGAGAGAGAGAGAGAGAGAGAGAGAGAGAGAGAGAGAGAGAGAGAGAGAGAGAGAGAGAGAGAGAGAGAGAGAGAGAGAGAGAGAGACAGACAAAAGAGAGAGACAGACAAAAGAGAGAGAGACAGACTGAGAGGAAAAATCATTACAGCTCCATTTGGCCTCTGAAAGGAATAAGGAGGAAGAGAAAGGAGGAAAATGTAACCGTTAAATCAATCCAAGGTATAAAAAGAAGCCCAGGAAGGAGGTGCTTGTCACGCTGGCCAGTCTTAACCTTGGTGGTGAACGGTTCCCTCATGACTTGTGCTTGCCTGCCATTACCTCACCGCCGCTCGTGTTCTCAGCCTCACGGACAAGTTTTCCTTCTATAACCACTCCCACTCAGATGCATTTCCAGGATTTATATAGCCTAATAACCTAAGACAAATTGATCCTACTGTTTATAGTAATTTTCCTGTTAGCCTAACTTGACCTATGCTTTATATCTTCCATTGAAATTAATATTAAGGACAATTTTGCACCTATTCTTATTTTATTTAGTTTAGTATGTTGTATTGCATCGAGATGATCAGGCATGGCTAACCTCAACTGGTCTAACTGCTTGTACCGGATTAAAGTGACGAGACAGGACTCCTCTTTCCTAACACAGCAAACTCTTCTATTCTACTGGAATTTACAGTCAACACTTCCTTTGTTTAACTCAAGCTTACCTAACCTATCCTATGCTCTCATACTGCATTAATGATCACAGGCTGGGGTTCCCTTTTCTCTCCTACAGCACTGAGGTTCACAAGGAGGACATTCCTATCGTGACCACCACCGTTGCATGAAGGTTAAGAGGTAAGACTTCCCTTTCTGTACCTAACCTAACTTTACATAACGTAACCTTGCCTGATGTAACCTAACCTTAATTAATGTAACCTAATTTAACCAAACGTAACCCTGCATAATGTGACCTAATCTTAAACTAACTCAACCAACCTAACATTAACTAATGTAACCTAATTTAACCAAACAACCTTGCATAATTGAACCTAATTTAACCTAACTTTACTTAACGTAACCTTACCTAATGTAACCTAACTTAACTAAACGTAACTTTGTCTAATGTAATCTAACTTAACCTAAAATAACCTTACCTACTCTAACCTAACTTGTCCTAACGTATGCTTACAAATCTAACCTAACGTAACCTTAACTAATGTAACCTAACCTAACCTAACGTAACCTTAACTAATGTAACCTAACCTAACCTAACGTAACCTTACCTAATGTGACTTAACCTAACCTAACCTTACCTTAACTAATGCAACTTAACCTAACCTAACACAGTCTTCACTCGCCTAACTGAACCTAACACATGCTAAACACAACCGCTGCTGCTGCACTGCGTCCACAGGTTGGCCTTTCTTAACTAACTCAACCGCTACTTTATATGCCACGTGGCGATAGGATAAGCGAAGGGTGCAGGCAGGCGGACACAAGGGCGGGTGGGCTTGCAGGCGTGGCTGAGGGCGTGGACATAAAGCAAGATAAGCTATCAGTGGTCCTGCGTCACCATGCACCGGGCACTCACATTTCATTCCCTTTCGTACCTTCCTTCCCTCCCTGACTTATTATTCCCTGGACGATCGTAACGCCGAGTCCTCCCGCGGTGTGTGTGGCGATGCTTCTTTGTTTATCTAGTGCGCAGGCGACGCGGGGGTTACTGACGCATGCGCAGTGGGAGGCGACGCAGTGCAGTACTTAGGCCCATATACAGAAACACTTGCTCTCTCACCACGACTATTTTAACCCCTTCGATACTGGGACACATTTTTACCTTGAGATTTGTGTGCGATTAGACCATTTTATTTACATTAGGAAGGCTCTAAGGAGATCTGAAGATTAATGACCAGTTTTCACTATTCTAATCCCCTCACATGAGTTTCTCAAGCTGTATAAAATCACCAAATAGTAAGCAGAATGAATATGGAAACGCGTCATGCCATTGAGAGGGTTAAAAGGCAACGTATGCGATTAGTCTGGTCCTCAAGGTTGTTTCTCCTCTTAATAATGTAGAAGTCTTGTTCATCTGTGACCAGAATCATAAAAACAGCATCAAAAACTCGTGCCATTTCAAGTGGAGTCTTTGAATGTAGCAGAGGTGCGACGAAGTACTTTCAGAATATGGCGCCAAGTTGCAAGACGGAACTGAGACTTGTGGTTGAGAATTTGAACAACTTATCTCAAATTCTCGTCTCGTGTATTTCCTGAGCAGTGCCGTCACATGATCCATTTATCTTCATTAATAACCGCAATGAATCTTGTGTCACTTACATGAGGTACGCGACACTACTCCAAGGCGCCGGAGAATCTTAAACACAGCACTAATTCCAATGTCTTTTTTTGTATTCTCGTCGCGTCTTCAGTTCCTCCACTCCGCCTTGGCATTATGAATAAATCTTTGTTAATATTCGTAATGGTTCTGATGTTCTTTATGAGACAAAGGATGAGTTCATTGCATAAGAAAAAAAAACTTAAGTGGCAGCTTAAATTTAAATGTCAAGTTTGACATTATCATTGAGTCTGCATTTCCTCAGTAGAGCATGACAGACAGAACCTCATTAACCCATTCAGTATTGGGACGCATTTTAACCTTGATATCAGCGTACGATTAGACTATTTTATTGACATTAAGAAGGGTCTACAGAGGTCAGAAGATTAATGACCACAGTCTTCACTATTTTACTCCCGGACTTGAGTTGTTGAAGCTCTATAAAACCACTAAATAATAAGCAGAATGAATAGGGAAATGTGGCATGGTACTGACGGGGTTAATAATCGCCATAGTCTCAATATGCGTTCTAGGAAACAAAGGAGCACCACTTCACTGAGTGGAAAAATCTTAAACAAGCGTCGGTTTAAACTCAAATATCAAACAAACATTCTGGCCCTGTCTGCACTCCCCCCGTGGCCGCTTTGCATAGGCCATAAATCACCATTTATAACAACAATGGTGACAACGTAAGGAGGCACCGCTTCGCTGCACTGAGGAATATAAACACACTGGAAATTGCATCATCTTTCCAAACATTCTCGTCTCGTTCCTTCGCGGCGCCTTTACATAAAACATAAATCTTCATTAATAACCGTAATAAATCTAGCGTTCCTTATGGGAGGGTCGCCGCCGGGGTGTTGACGGAACAGTATTTATTAGAGAGCACAGGGAGCGGAAGGCTGTACACCCGTGACTAATGGATCCACAGACTCCCTAGAGACTTAGACGCCGCCGCCAGCACCACCACCACCACCACCGCCACCACTAGGAACAAGGTCATCTGAGCGCCTCGCATCCTTCCCTCCCTCCCATTAATCGTTGCCTCAGATAATCACAGCCACAGTTCGCCTCGGTCAGCTTCAGTCCAAACACGGCGGGGCGTTTTAAGACAACTATGCGCGTCCTTCACTGCGTAGCGGGAACAAGGCAAAGAGTGGAGATATTTTACTGGTTTTACTTCCTCTCATTAATACAATTGCAATTAGTTGTTTCTGCCTCCTGCCTGACTGAGGACAAGCATTAACCATTCCACTACCGAGTTAATTTCTAAATGGTATTGTTGCTTTTTTTATCGTTACTGTTTTGGCAGTTTTTTATTTATTTATCTATATTTTGGCAGTTTAACCTCTCAAGTGCTAGGACGCGTTTCTGTATTCATTCTGCTTACTATTTACTGATTTTTTACAGCTTCAGAAACTTATGTGGGAGATTAAAATAATGAATACTCTGGCCATTAATGTTCTGACCTCCATAGACCCTTCCTAGTGTTAATGAAATGGAATCATGTCCAAAACTTAAGGTAGAAATGCGTCCCACTACTGAAGGGGTTAAAGTATTTGATGCTAAACAGTAAACCAAATAACAAAAGAAGAAACAAACAGCAGCATCTCTTTTAGTCCTTACAATGCTTTAGTGATTACCTACAATGACAAACCTGAAATAAGAATTCTTGAGTAATAAAAGCGACGGAACAAGACACAAGGAGAGATGGGGAAAGACATAAAAAATAAAAAAAACAGACGAGAGAAAGAAATGTAAAGGATGAAGGAAACAGACGAACAGGAAGGCCAGCAAGAAAATTACTGTTCATTAATCTCTTCAGTACCATGACGAGTTTTCATATTCATTTTGGTTATTATTTGGGGATTTTACACAGCTTCAGAAACTTGTGTGGGGACTAGAACAGTGAAGACTCTGGCCATCAATCTTTCCACCTCCATAGACCCTTCCTGATGCAAATAAAATCGTCTAATCATACCCAAAAATCAAGGTAAAAATGCGTCTCAGTATTGAAGGGGGTTAATAGCGCTGGTGGTGTGTAACGATACCTGTGACCTCCAGCTGCCTCATCACGTGACCCGCAGGTGACATCTGTTCTCACCTGCCATGTGTAGGAGAGAGAGAGAAGAGCGATGAATAAATGACTGTTACAGAAATAGATAAAAGTGAGAGATATAACAAATATATCAAATAAATAGAGGAAATCAACATATAATCAGATAAATATTACAAGACGAAGAGAACAGTAAAATGAAAGTGATAAATAAGATAGTTGTCTCTCAGTAAATAGAAAATAATGACAATAGTTAAGAGAGTGTGGTAAAGTAAATGATCAAGAAATGATAGCAAAATATGAAATTAATTAATACAAAGAACACTGTCAATTTCATAAGATAGATGACAGAAATAATAACTATGAGAATAAAGCTGAGAATGAGAACATGAAGAGTGATAATGATGATAATAATGATTGATGATGATAGTGGTAGTGGTGGTGGTGGTAATGATGATGACAATACCCTAATGACAGGAACAGACTACAACGACCACCACTATTAGCCTCAGCAAGCAAAAAGCCACCCCTGCAAGGCTGTCCGTGGTGGAGACAAGCCACGCCACTTCCTCTCACTTTTCCCTCCCTCTGAGAACACAGGAGCCTCGGGGCGATTCAAAAACTCGACTTGGACTTCACGTGGACTTATCGCGCAGTGTGTCTTTTATGGAAACTCAACAAGAACAGCACTTAGTTTTCCGTTAAGTGTTCTGCTCATTTGTTGACTTCCGTGTGTTGTGTCACTTTCCTTGGCGACAAATTCTCAGCCACTTCCTTGTAATGGTAGAGTGACGACTAGGAGTTCATTGGAGTAACCCTAAACACTCAAGCTGGCTACATTCCTTTTAAGTTTTACCTGGAAATGATAATGAGTAAGTAAACTAAACTTAATCAAATCTCTGTGACCTGTAAGGGAACCGGCAACTAAGTGGGACTTTTTTTTTTTTCGTTTACGTTGCCTTTGCCCAGTTTTCCCCTCTTTCATAAAAAAAAAAAAATTAAAATGAAGTGCAGCGAAACAAAAGGAAACCAAGCCAAACTAAATCAATTAACAGTAAAACCAAGAGAAACGAAACTGAAGGAAATAAAACGAAACGAAACCAAAGAAAAGCGAAACAAAATAAAATCAAACGAAGCAAAGCCGAATGAAGCAAAATGTAACGAAATGAAACGAAAAGAAATCAAAACATAAGAAAACCTAACCTAACCTAACCTAACCTAACTTAACCTAATCTAACTTAACCTAACCTAACTTAACCTAATCTAACTTAACCTAACCTAAGCAAACCCAGCACTATCTAACCTGAGGGGAAATATTTTAGAGGCAATGGCAGTTTTGAGGCAACACTGTGAGACTGAACGTTCCGGAAGGGGGAGAGGGAAGGGATATAATCACCAAGGAAGAGAGAACGTGTGGTATTTGGACACGGACACTGGAGAACGAAGGGGAAGTGTCCTACGATGGTCACTTGGGCACAAAACACAACCCATTCTCATCCTCATCCACCCATCCACCTATTCCCTCCTACCCCATCCCCTCCTCTCTCTACACCCTATCCCTCCTTTAGTAGTACAAGGAGGCATCTTAAGAGAATGAAGATAAGAATGATAACCAATCTACTTAGCCACACTTCTTCCTGACGGCCAAGGAGTGAATGGGTGTGAATGAATATGAGCTAGAAAAAAAGAACAAGGACGAGAGGCAAAGTGCAGAGTGACAGAACCCAGAGCTGCAAGGGGGGACAGGAATAAATAAGACAGATAAAGAGAGTGATAAGTAAAGTGGCTGTAAGAGGTGTCAGAATGCCCTTTGCACCTTATATTTGGTAACCCTCCCAGCCTATCACATTAAGGCTATGCTGGATTTCAATCTTGTGAAGGCCTCTCCGCTCTATGGCTACCAATAAACAAGATTTTATGGCATACTGAATAGAAGTGTTGGTTACGAAACAGTGGTGCAGAAAAATGTGGGAAAAATTGGAAAAACACGCCTAAAAACAACAGTGGGAATGAGTGAGGTGAATAGGGTTGTAACTTACGGTATATACTTGGTAGCTGTCTTCATACAATCCATATTACATCAATACTTTAGCTGGGACTGATAATCTAGAGAGGCATGGGAGGAGAGTGATGAAAAAGGCCTGTTTGAACTTAGCTTGGACTGATAATCTAGAGAGGCATGGGAGGAGAGTGATGAAAAAGGCCTGTTTGAACTTAGCTTGGACTGATAATCTAGAGAGGCATGGGAGGAGAGTGATGAAAAAGGCCTGTTTGAACTTAGCTTGGACTGATAATCTAGAGAGGCATGGGAGGAGAGTGATGAAAAAGGCCTGTTTGAACTTAGGTTTACACAATGCAACCACCTTCTCGTAAAGCTTATCGCATCAATACCAAATAAACTGATTTTTAACCCATTTCAGTATCATGGTACGTTTTCATATTTATTCTGGTTACTATTTGCGGGTTTTATGCAGCTTCAGAAACATATGTGGGATTAAAATAGTAAGGACTAGCCATTAATCTTTTGACCTCCATAGACACTTCCTAAATTAAATAAAATGGTCTAATCATACCCAAAAACTCATAGTAAAAATGCGTCACAGTACTGAAGAATTAAGCTGAGGTAAGTATTTTCAGTGATTGGGAAGTTAAAACACACCTATGCAATTCTATTTTGTTAACCTCACTCACAGGTAACCATTTACACTTAGCTGGCAATTCTAAGCTGAACCAGAAGTGTATATGCTTTGAGAACCAGAGGAAAGGATAGAGCAACTTACTTTTAAACACGTCAGTCTTTGTCACCTAACATATCACACTCACACTAAGCTCAAATTGAAGCAGCTGAGGGTCTTTTGCCTTACGTGGCCTTAACACCTCCTCCCCGAGACAAGTCCCTCCCTGAACACTCCCAGCGCCTGTAAGCAAACCAGTATACCCAAACACAGCCCCATTAATGTGCAAGTGTCGAGTCGTCCCCTTGAAGTCTTTGCTGATATATCTTTGTTTACTTCTGCACTCCATTTGTAGGCCTTATCTGGCAGCACAGGACCCGAGGCTCAAGCAGGGCGTCAGGGGAAGAGCGGTGTCCCATTGATAAAATTTGTTAAGGTGCGTAAAAAATGGATAATGAAGGTTCAGATAAGCAGCGGTGTTGGATTTGTTTGGGTGTGTTTGGGTGTTGAATTTGGGTGTGTTTGGTTGAATGGAGAGAGAGAGAGAGAGAGAGAGAGAGAGAGAGAGAGAGAGAGAGAGAGAGAGAGAGAGAGAGAGAGAGAGAGAGAGAGAGAGAGAGAGAGAGAGAGAGAATATCATGAACATCTGTCCTTGTGTTTAATATTATTTCTATTATTATGTGTAGTGTGTCAGTCCATTATACCTAGACCTTGCACACACACACACACACACACACACACACACACACACACACACACACACACACACACACACACACACACACACACACGTATCTAAATATAGAAAAAATAATAGATAGATAAATGACCAATAGGAGACGAGGACTGAGCAAGGGGGGGAGGGAGAAGCGAGCAGGGAGGGATGTGGAAGGGACGAGGAAGGGAGTAGGGAAGAAGTAAGCTCTGCCTCCTTCACCTCTCGGCTCCACACACTTCCTTATATAGATTTCTTATGCTTAATTTCTTTTCCCGCCACGTGGCTTGATATTCTCACCTGTCACTCCTTCCTCTCACCTTTACGCTTCGTGGTTCATTGATTTTGTGTGACCATTGCTTTATTTTTCTTGTTTTTTTTTTTCTTTATTTTTCTGTTTTATTCTTATTTCTCTGTTTTTTTCTTATTTTTTCATGTTTTTTTTCTTTCCTTAATTTATCATTTTTGTTTTTGTTACTGGTTTTTTTTTTCTTTCATTGATTTTTAGTGATTGTTGTTTTATCTTTCTTGTTTTTTATTTACTTTTCTTTCTTTCTTAGTTCATCAGTTTTGTTTTCGTTACTTGCGTGTGTTTTCTTTCATTCTTGCTTCTTTGTCCTTTAATTAATTCGTCAGTCATGATCTCTGGTTCTCATTCTTTCATTGCTTCGATGCCTTCTAATTCGTCAAAAGTTAGATTTAGTTTCCCACTTATTATTTTCATATTCTGATCTTCATATATTCATTTTCGTCATTCATATTTATTCTCATTTTTCCTAATGTTCATCTTTTCATTTATCTATGCGTTGTATTTCTCAATCTATCTTCTTGTCTCCATTTTTCTTTCTCTCTCTTTCTCCTTCCCTTTCTCTTTCTCTCTCCACCAACACCTAATTACGTCTCCATTTCAGATATTCTCCTCATTTTACTAATAATTTCTTCTTCTTTCTCCTCCACATCCACATCCATATCCACATCCACATCCACATCCTCCTCCTCCTCCTCCTCCATCTTTCCAAATTCCTCCATATATTTAAATTCCAAATTCCTCCATATATTTAAAGACATAATCCCAAATCATCTCCCTTTTCACTCTCCTCGCTTTTTCCTGACACATTCCCTCCATCTCTTCCTTTTTAGCCTCACCTCTCTCCCTTCCCTTCACCCTTCCCTGACCTTCCTTCTCTTATACCATCCCTGTATTTTACAACTCCCCTCACTCTGTCCTCTTCCCTTTCCTTCTCTTTCTTATTCCCTCTCTACCTTGCCACTCCTTCCTGACCCATCTCCTCTTCCCTCCATCACACCCATCCCTCTTTAGACCTTGTAACTCCATCAGAATCGTTCTCTATCCCTCTTCCCCTCTTCGTCTCCCTCCCAGTCCGTGTCACTCCCATAATAAGGAAGAGCTTTTAAGGTGTCAGTGTTAGAATCCGTGTCCTCACTAATGACATAATCCACGTTTAGTTCCCCAGGTTCTCTTTAAGCGGCGGGTCTGAGTTAGCATAGATGGCGAGGTCCAGAATCGCAAGAGAGGTTAAGATAGTGGTCGATTTCTAAGTGATAATGGGTGTCTATTGATGGGGCTAATGGGGAGATGAGGCGACTGAGTGAGTGAGTAAGTGAGGGAAGGTTTTGTGTGTGTGTGTGTGTGTGTGTGTGTGTGTGTGTGTGTGTGTGTGTGTGTGTGTGTGTGTGTGATAGCAGTGGTTAGGGGCTTATGAATGGATGGTGTAGTAGTAAATGGAGAAATAGTAAGTAGTAGTAGTAGTAGTAGTAGTAGTAGTAGTAGTAGTAGTAGTAGTAGTAGTAGTTATTGTTGTTGATGTAGTATCAGTAGTGTAGTAGTAGTTGTAGTAGTAGTTGTAGTAGCAGTAGTAGTAGTACTTGTAGTAGCAGTAGTAGCACTAGTAGTAGTAGTAGTAGTAGTAGTAGTAGTAGTAGTAGTAGTAGTAGTAGTATGAGTGATAGAGTGATATTAGTAGTAGTAGTAGTAGTAGTAGTAGTATAAGTGATAGTGATATTATTATTATTATTAGTAGTAGTAGTAGTAGTAATAGTAGTATAAGTAGTAGCAGCAGTAGCAGTAGCAGTAGTAGTAGTAATGGTATGGAAATGAAGAACACACAAAACTGCTGATGATGTGATGCTGTTTGTGATAAGCCACGATATCTAATCTAAAATAAGTGATGGAGGGAAAGGAACGGGGACGCTTCTGCTGTTGTGGTAGTGGTGGTTGTGTTAATGGTGGTGGTGGTGGTGGTGGTGGTGACGGCTGCCCACAACGCCCCCTCAGTCCCTCCCTATACAAGCCTTCGCCTCCATAATTGGCAATAATGAAACGACGAGAGAGAGAGAGAGAGAGAGAGAGAGAGAGAGAGAGAGAGAGAGAGAGAGAGAGAGAGAGAGGAAGAGAACAGAGAGAGAGAGAGAGAGAGAGAGAGAGAGAGAGAGAGAGAGAGAGAGAGAGAGAGAGAGAGAGAGAGAGAGAGAGAGAGCGTTAATTTCACAATCACCACCAGAAATCAACAGGAAGAGAACGAGAGAGAGAGAGAGAGAGAGAGAGAGAGAGAGAGAGAGAGAGAGAGAGAGAGAGAGAGAGAGACGATGGTGGTGTCGGCATTGGCTCTAATGGTGGCGGTGGTGGCGGCGATCACTATCATAATCAGAAGGATCACCTGTCACCATCGGCCGCGTCACCTTCGCCAGCTCAACTTACTCCAGTGAAGGAAGCGGCGACGAGGAACCTTCACCACACGCTAACAAGATGACGAGCTGTTCAATTCTGACGTGGAGGCTGGAGTGGTTGGCGGGGAGGGAGCCTTCATCTGTGTTATCCTGTCTCTCTTACTTTTGCACTTGTTTGCTCTAAAGTGGTATAGATACTGCTTCTTTTTTTCTTTTTCCTCTTCTTTTTCTTCATCTTTTTCTTTTTTTCTTCATTTTTTTCCTTTATCTTTTTCTTCATCTTTTCATCTTCTTTTCTTTCTCTTCTTTTTCTTCCTCTTCTTTTTCTTCTTCTTCATCTTCTTCCTCTTCATCTTCTTCCTCTTCATCTTCCTCTTCATCTTCTCTACGTTTTTTTGCTGTTGTTGTTCTTGTTTCTTATTCTTCTTTTCTTCATCATCTTTTCTTCATCTTCTTCCTCTTCATCTCCTTCCTCTTCATCTTCTTCCTCTTCATCCTCTTCATCTCCTTCCTCTTCATCTTCTTCTTCATCTTCTTCCTCTTCATCTACTTCCCTTCTTTTTGGTTTTGTTGTTGTTGTCGTTGTTGTTGTTATTGTTATTAGTCTTACTGTTGTTTTGATATTATTATTGTTATTGTTCTTATTGTTATTGTTCTTGTTCTTATTGTTATTGTTGTTGTTGTTACTGTTGTTGTTTTGTACCTCAGACTCGAAAGGTAAATTTTTTGCTGCTATTTTATATTTATCAGTTTCTTTGTGACAGTGACGCAATTCTGTCTGTTCTACGCAACACCATTTTAAAACAGTCGACTTTGCAAGGAGTTCAATACAAGGGTGATGATATGAACATTCTAGCACAACAATGAAGTGCAACGTGTGTGTGAAGACTTGCATTAGATTACTCTATTATTTACGCCAAATGTTTAGGGTTTTCTTAAGTCACGCATGAAGAAAGAGGGAGGTGATACACTGCACTGAATAAAGTAATTAGATGTTATGTAAAGGAGAGAATATGATTATGACATAGGAAGGTCACGCACACGCACACACACACACACACACACACACACACACACACACACACACACACACTTGCAGTCTTAAACAACCACTATTGTCAGCAAAGAAATACAAGTTAACATATAAATGGATATTTCTTACAGTTGAGTCTCTCTCTCTCTCTCTCTCTCTCTCTCTCTCTCTCTCTCTCTCTCTCTCTCTCTCTCTCTCGCCACAGGGCACAAAATGACTCAGAAAACCATCTATGGAAACGTGAACGGCGCAGTTCCTCCTCTCAATGTGCCGCTAATTATATTACTATTCATAATAAAACAATAACAATAATAATAATAATAATAATAATAATAATAATAATAATAATAATAATAATAATAATAATAATAATAATAATAATAATAATAATAATAATAATAAAAATAATAATAATAGTAAGAATAATAATAAGAAGAAGAAGAAGAAAAGAAGAAAAAGCCAGCAACCACAACACACACACTAACACACACACACACACACACACACACACACACACACACACACACACACACACACACACACACACCAGTGAAGTTTTCCTTGATGTGTCACCTCTCTTTCAAAACAACGACAAACATACCACACACGTCCTCCTCCTCCTCCTCCTCCTCCTCCTCCTCCTCCTCCTCCTCCTCCTCCTCCTCCTCCTCCTCCTCCTCCTCCTCCTCCTCCTCCTCCTCCTCCTCCTTCTCTTCCTCCTTCCAAATGATCGGTCTCGTGCTGTCATCGGGCATCCGTGGAGAGATAAATGATGGAACCTTCCTACCTGTCACTGGCGGAGAAGTGTCCACAGGTACTAGCGTGGCTGGGGTTGTCATCGCAGGCCAGAGAGAGAGGGAGAGGTATGGGGATGGAGAAATAGATGGAGGGAGAGAAGAGTAGAGCGGAAGGCAGAAGAGGAAAGGGGAACAATGAAAGGAGAAATAGATGGAAGAAGAGAGATGGAGAGAGGAAAAAAATAGAAGAAGGAAAGAAGAAGAACAAGGAAGGAGAAATAGATGGAAAGAGAGGGGAGGAGAGATTGAAGGGAGAAGACGGAAGGAGAAGAACAAGGAAAGAGAGAGAAGGAGAGAAGAAGGGTGAAGAGGGAAGAAGAAGAACAAGGAAGGTGTGAGAAGGAGAGATGAAAAAGGGAGAAGAAAAAGAGATGAACAAGAAAGGAAAGAGAAGGAGAGAGAAAGAAAGGAGCAGAGGAATAAGAAGAACAAGGAAGAAGAAGAAGAGGGATAATGATGAAGGTTGTAGGAAAGGGAAGGTCAGAGAGAGAGAGAGAGAGAGAGAGAGAGA
>NC_059290.1:4371724-4374224 GCF_017591435.1 Portunus trituberculatus
GAGAGAGAGAGAGAATGTGAGGAGTAATGCTTTGAGTGACGAAGTTAAGCTGGACAGAGAGGAAATGGGTGGCGAGGGACGTCAGGAGGGAGTGAGGACAAGAAAGGCAGTAGTGGGTGGTTGGGCGGGGAGGGGATGGTAGGGGCTCGGAGGGGCTTGGATGGAGGGATTGGAGTGGGTGACAGCAGCCCCCCACAATGCTCTACCATGTATGGAGGCCCCCACTGCCACGCTAGGACACCAACCTGTCATTGTGGTCCCATAAATCACGTGATGGTGGTGGTTACTTCTGATGGGGAATATGAAAATCTATCCTGAAGGGGCTACGAGGGTTCTAAAGGTCACCTCCCCTCTTCTCCCCTCACTTCTTGTTCCATTTCCCCCCACCCCCCTCTCTCCTCCTCTCTATTTACGAGTTTCTGAATATTCTGGGTGTTTCGTGTTGAATGGACTGCAGTGGAAGTTTGTGGGGTTGTTTTCAGGAATACTTTCATGATTTAGTTTATTCACAAGAAAATAAATAAGACTTTCTCGTGAATTTTTTCTATATATTTAAATTTTTCTATTTTTTTTTTTTTTTCTTGGCGAGTTTTTAAATATTCTGGCTGTGTTCAGTGTTGGAAAGGCTGCACTCGAAGTTATTGGGGCTGTTCAGAATACTTTAATGATTTACCTGATTGTTTATTCATACGAATATAATTAGCCTTTCTCTTGGACCTTTTTTATATCTTACTTATATAAATATTTTATCTGTTTAGAATGGAGCAGATTGTAGTTGAATTTAGTGGAGTTGTTTTCAGGAATGTTTTAATGATTTAGCTGGTGGTTTATTCATAAGATTAATTAGCATTTCTCGTGCACTTTTTAATTAATTAAAATCTTCATTTTTTTCTATGTACGAATTTCTAAATATTTTGTCTTTTTGTTCATTGTGGAAGGGATTGTAGCGGAAGTTTGTGGAGTTGCTTTCAGGAATGCTTTCGGGATTTTGTGCATTCATAAGAAAATAAATCTGCCTTTTTACTGGATGTTTTTATATGAAATTTCCTATTTTACTTATAAGACCATGAGAAAACTGCGTAACTTGCAAGAAGCCATTAGCCTTACACGTGACAGCCTTATATATATATATATATATATATATATATATATATATATATATATATATATATATATATATATATATATATATATATATATATATATATATATATTTTTTTTTTTTTTTTTTTTTTGTAAGAGAGGAAGACTGGCCAAATGCAACAAAAGGTGATTAAACAAAAGTCCCACTGAGATTTTAGAAACGGGATCATGAATGGGATTTTAACTTTATTTCCTTTATTTTCACTCCCTTCCTAATACGCACATATATCAATAAGAACTATAAGCAAAGGAAATGTCAATAAAAATACTGATAATTTGTGGCCTTTGAAAAACACTCCTTGAAACGGAACCAAAAAGGACCTCTCTCTCTCTCTCTCTCTCTCTCTCTCTCTCTCTCTCTCTCTCTCTCTCTCTCTCTATTTTTTCCTCGACTGCCTTTTTTTCTCGTGTTCCATCATGTAAAAATATATTTCCACGGAGCAGACCCGCAATTTGCATCATCGACAATTTTCCTTCCATTTCCGAGACTGAGGCTAAACAGACCACAGGGAGGAACGAAATGTTTGCCAGCACTATTAGGTTTCCGATAATGAAGGGCCGGTGCGCCGCGGGTGGAGGTACACACGGCGGCGACTCCGAGAAAAGGACAGACACACGCATGATTTGTCAGGCCTCGCTAGATGGATGGCAGGAAGTGAGGCCATTTCCACATCATCCTGCAAACTTGTGTCTCTCCGTTTCTTGCTTTGATGGGCGGTGGGTGGTGCCTTGCGTCCCACTTGCATGCATTATCCACTACTACTACTACTACTACTACTACTACTACTACTACTACTACTACTACTTATATTACTAGTACTGTTGTTGCTGCTTTTGTACTACTACAACAACTACTACTACTACTACTACTACTACTACTACTACTACTACTACTACTACTATCGCTTCTATTACTACCACTACTATTGCTACTACTCCTGATAATCCAATGATAATAACAACGATAACAATAAAAAGATGCACAAAAAATGTATTCTAAACGTGGTAAGGGATCGGAAAAGAAAAAAGAAAAAAAATATGCATTGGTGAAAGAATTAACCCCTTCAATACTGGGATGCTTTTTTTTTACCACGAGTTTTGGGTACAATTAGACTATTTTATTGACATTAGGAAAGGTCTTTGAGGTCAGAAAAATAATGGCCAGAGCTTTCACTAATTCAACCCCACAAATAAGTTTCTGGAGCTGTATAAAATAGCAGAATAGTAACCAGAATGAATATGGAAACGCGTCATGGTACTGAAGGGGTTAAGACATGAAGTGGGTGAGTAACGGACCATTAGCTAAACATTACTGGTCTATTGGATGACCATTGAATCTTCCTCTTATTTCAATACA
>NC_059290.1:4376724-4379224 GCF_017591435.1 Portunus trituberculatus
GTCGGCTGCTTTTTGCCCTCGTCCATAATGGCTCTCTGATACACTGGCCAGACTGATGGTATCTCCTCACTGAGTTAATCGTGCGTGTCCTGACGATACCTGCACTGTATACCTGCCTGTACCTGACCCTCCAGCCGCGATCTTTACTCACGCCCACACCTCGAGGAAGCTGCGGCGACGGGCGGTGACTGTGGGAGGTTGTGAGTGTGTCTTTAGTTTACCTTAAGGAGGAGCAAGGCAGTGAGTGGAGCAGCAGGTGAGGGTGGAGGGGAGCTGGGACACGAGGACTTATATGGTTTTGTGTTGACACTGGCTAGAGGGAAGACAGAACCGTGGGTCCAGTTACGGTTAGAGGAGGAAGAGGAGGTGAGGAGGAAGGTGGTTGGTGGTGATGGTGGTGGTGTAAGGAAGTGTTTAAGAGGCGTGTAATAGGTTGAGACGTGAAGGGAAAGGCGTGGAAAAGGCGTGGAAGAAGCGTGAAGATGCGCAGAGTGAATGGGTTTGTTTCAGATAGCGTGGGAATTTTAAGCAAAACCTCAAAGAATCGAGAGAGATATGAGAGGGATAGAACAAAGAATCAAGAGATATGAGAGAGATAGGAGAAAGAATCGAGGAGAGATATGAGAGGGATAGGACAAAGAAAAGAGAGGTTGAAGATAGAAGAACAAATAATCGAAGAGAGATATGAGGGATAGGACAAAGAATCAGAGAGATATGAGAGGGATAGGACAAAGAATCGAGGAGAGAAATATGAGAGGGATAGAACAAAGAATACAAGAGACATGAGAGAGATAGGAGAACAAATAATCGAGGAGATATATGAGGGATAGGATTAAAAATCGAGGAGAGATATGAGAGGGATAGAAGGACAAAGAATCGAGGAGAGATATAAGAGGGATAGAAAGATAACCTAACCTAATCCTGGCCTGGCGTTAACAGGCGTAACTTACCCAGACCTAACCTAACTTAACATCCCAACGTAACCTTGCTAACCGATCCTAACACATCTTAAATCTTCCCTAAACAAACCTAACCCAGCGTAACTGTTTCCTAACCTTTCCTAGCCTTGCCTGTCTCACCACATGTCGTGATATACATGGACATACTGGAACATACACGGACATACAGGAACATACAGGAACATACAGGACATACAGGGATATACAGGGACATAGATGAACATACAAGACCATACAGGACATATAGGGATATACAGGGACATATAGGAACACGCAGGGACATGCAGGGACATACAGGGACATACAGGGGAGGGTTTGAGGCATGACAGGGACAATATTGCATTATTGTACGGCGCTGCAGGACACAACAATCAGATCCCTGTCATAAAACAATTATGCCACGTAAAGAACTATTTCAATTATTCACTCGGGTATTTGGTTCTCATTATGTCCTAGTTTGTTTTTCCTTTCGTTCTTCTTAACTCCATCAGTACCATGACGCGTTTTCACATTTATTCTGCATACTATTTGATTTCATACAGCTTCAGACCATTACTACTTATAATTCTAGCACCACCACCACTATTACTACTACTATCACTGCGACTACTACTGCTACTACTACTACTACTACTACTACTACTACTACTACTACTACTACTACTAACAATGAAAGTAATATATTACAAACACAAACACGAACACTTCTCTACCTTCTACTCCTACTACTACTAATTATCAAACAGCATACAGACAAACAGTATATATATATATATATATATATATATATATATATATATATATATATATATATATATATATATATATATATATATATATATATATATATATATATATATATATATATATATATATATATATATATATATATATATATATATATATATATATATATATATATATATATATATATATATATATATATATATATATATATATATATATATATATATATATATATATATATATATATATATATATATATATATATATATATATATATATATATATATATATATATATATATATATATATATATATATATATATATATATATATATATATATATATATATATATATATATATATATATATATATATATATATATATATATATATATATATATATATATATATATATATATATATATATATATATATATATATATATATATATATATATATATATATATATATATATATATATATATATATATATATATATATATATATATATATATATATATATATATATATATATATATATATATATATATATATATCTTCGGCCAAATAAGATGACACCTGCAGGAGCGAGGAGCCGTGACTCTCTTGCCACCACGAGTCTGAAGCTCGTATTCTCAAACACTTCTGTGCTTCACCTCGACTATTTTAAGGGGTTCATTTAAATTTACACGAATTTTTTAAGGTGTTTTTACAGTTCTAGAGAGAGAGTGACAAGATTTCTACTCTAATAATCTGAGAAACACTTTTGAAACCAGGCTAATCATCTATTTAAT